>NC_046660.1:145246833-145249547 GCF_010883055.1 Belonocnema kinseyi
GGGAGGAAGTTACTAGACATGATAGGAGAAACAGGATGGTTTATATGCAATGGCAATATGAAAGGAGATGAGGAAGGGGAGATCACATTCATAGGAAAGGGCGCAACAGTCATAGACTACATCCTGGTTGAAGAAAGAATGCGGCATATGATAAGGAGTATGAAGGTAGGGAATGAGATAGGGTCCGAGCACTTCCCGGTCATAGTTACACTAAGAAGAGGCGTCAGTAAGCGCGGCAGAGGGAGAAAGGAAAAAGGGTGCGAACGAGACACGAAAATGGGAATCTGGGGGGGTAGATAAATTAAACGAGTTTAAACAAAAGATGGAAAAGGAGAAGGTTAGGTAAGAAAAAGAGGAGGGAATAGACTCGTTAGTTGAAAGGTTGAAGGGGTCCATTAAAAAGGTAAAGGATGAGCAGGGTACTAATGAAGAAAGAGTGGGGGGAAAGAGAGGCTGGTGGGACGAGGAATGCTGGGAGAGTAAAGAGAGAATAAAAGAGTGTGTGAGCAAATGGAGAAGAGGGGAAATGGAGAAGGAGGAGTATAACAGGAGGAAAAAAGAACATGAGAAGATTCTGGAAATAAAAAGACAGAGAGGAAAGAAAGAATATAAAGCAGAGGTAGAAAAAGCCATCAAAGAAGGTAGGGTGTGGGATGTGATAAATAGGGATAGAGGGGAAAGGAAGGGCGTTAACGAAGAAATAGAAATGGAGGAATGGACAGATTATTTTAAAGGTCTATTAGGGGGAGAGCAAAATAAGACCAAAGGTGAAAAGTGTAGGATAGTCCGAGGAGAAATGGAGGAAGGGAACGAGATAACAAGAAAAGAAGTGGATGAAGCAATCAATAGGTTAAAAAGAAACAAGACGACGGGAGAAGATGGGATGGAGAACGAAGCGATGAAGTTTGGAGGAGAAGGGATTAGGGATGGGAGGTGGAAGATCTGCAACAAGGTATGGAAAGGGGAAGGTTGCCCGGAAGAGTGGACGACGGGACTGGTGGTACCGTTTGCCAAGAAAGGGGAAGGAAAGATGGTAGAGGAATACAGAGGGATCACTCTCATGTCAGACGGCTATAAAATATATGCAGAAATCTTAAGAAATAGGTTGGATAGTCAGGTAGAACAAAAATAAAGTATCCCACATAATCAGACGGGCTTTAGAAAAGGAATGGGAACTATAGACAACATCTAGGTACTTAACTATTTAGTTAACAGAAATTTGGGGAGAAAGCAAGGGAGACTAGTCGCTTTGTTCGTAGATTTCAAATCAGCATTTGACTCAGTGAATAGAAAAGTACTATGGCAGGCAATGGAAGAGAGGGGTGTAGAGGAAAAGTTAGTCTAGAGGATAAAGGAAATTTTTATTGAAACCAGGATTAGGGTGAAACTAGGAAAGAAAAAAGGGCAGGTTTTCTGGACAAACCGAGGTCTAAGGCAAGGGTGCCCTTTGAGCCCGTTACTATTTAGTATCCTATTGGCAGACTTAGAGGCGAAGCTAAAGGAGAAGGGGAAAGGAGGAACGGCTTTGGGTAATAGCAAACTATACTCTCTAGCATACGCGGACGATGTAGTTCTATTAGCAGATGATGAGAAGGGGATGAACCTAATGATAAGAATCTTCGAAGAGTATGTGGGAACAAAAGTGCTGATGGTGAACGTAGATAAGACAAAGGTGATGTGTTTCAGAAATAGAAACAGCAAAATAAATTACGTTTGGAAGACGAACGGACAAAAAGTGGAAATTGTGGAGGAGTTCTGTTACCTAGGTTTTTGGTTTGAGGCAGAAGGAGGAAACGAGCTGCAGGTGAGGAAAAGAATTGAATGTGCGAGTAAAGTAATGGGCCAAGTATGGGGTATAGGAAAGAGAAGGTTCAAGAACGATTGGAGAATGAGGGTCTGGTTGTTTGATGCGTTAGTGTGGGCAGTGTTGGGTTATGGTGTGGAGATCTGGGGATGGAAGGAACATAGGAAATTAGAGAGTATGCATGAGCGATTCCTGAGGTGGGTAATGGGGGTTAGCTGGAGTTTCCCAGGATATATGTTAAAAGAAGAGTTAGGAAGAGAAAATATGGTTACTAGACAAATTTAGAGAGCATGGAGGTTTAAAGAGAAGTTAAAAAGGGGAGATGGAAGTAAAATTGCCCAAGCATGTTTCGGTGAAATTCGGAACAATGAAGCGAGAGGTAATGTGGGAAATTCAAAATGGGAGGGAGAAAGGAGAAAAATGAGAAGGGTGTGTAATATTCGAGAAGGGGTTATGGAGTGGCAGGACATAGAGTTAGAGCTATTGGTTAAACAAGGAGAAGAGAGATGGACAAAGATTATAGATTCGAGGTACAATAGATGGTATATGATGGTAAAAGGGTTGACGGAACCAGAATATCTGCAAAAAATTAAAAAGGAAGAAAAATGGAGTAGGGTTGTACGGTTCAGAATGGGAGAAGGAGTGAGAGTATGCAGATATTGGACGAATGAAGGGGAGAATTTATGCAGAGTATATGGATACGAAATGGAGTCATGGGCACATGTATTAGAGAGATGTACAAGAGAGGAAGAGGGACAGTTGAGTGTGGATGAGTGTGTAAGATGGATCTTGGATGGTAGTGGGCAGAGAGTGATGTGGATGAAGAAATTGGATGAAGTAAGGGAAAGCAAGGGAGTAGGGCAGAGCCAAATGGGTGATCCTGAAAAGGGACAGTAAAAAACGAAAATTG
>NC_046660.1:145249647-145257234 GCF_010883055.1 Belonocnema kinseyi
GTTCTTAGGGTGCACGAGGCTTTTGCTGGATCGTCGTATTGATTCCTTTACAGACTATAACCACCTATCTCACGGTTGTGAGACGTGGTTGTGGCTGAAATTATAGAATGTAAATTATAAGAAATAATTTTAGAATTAGAAGACAATATATGAAACCATAATACAAATTATTATCAACTTTTATTTGTGGTATTTTAAAAATAACCATGTTTTGCAAAGTTATAAATGTAAAGATGTTTTAATTGGCAATTTACTTTTAATTCAAATGGTTCTTTTCCGAGCTAAGTTATCATCAGTGCACCTCGAGGGGCCTACTGAGAGTTTCTTACAGCGCTCCGAGTGGCTGTTGGCAAAATATATCGATGGGACTTTGCGTATGCTATCTACGGGTGGCGGTGAGTAGGGGGGAAGTGACTTTTTTCGACGGACGCGCCGTCTATATTTATGGTGAGCAACTAAGCCCGCATCTTATCTACGTTTATAATATCTTTGGTAAGTTGGGAGTTCATATGATCTCATTTCCACATTTCCGGCCCACAGTGGGAAAAAATTACATTTTTGGTTCCAAATAACGTAAGGCCAAAAATATTGAACGATTCAAACAAAAAAATTTGAAAAAGCTATTAATATTTCTAAGAGAGTTGTCGAGCCTTATTTTTTGATTCGGTCTTCACTTTTTTAATAATTATACAAATATGACGAAAAATATCCATTTTATCTATTCGACGTTTCCGGAGCTCTTCAATAACTGGAAAATTGTTGAAATCGCCTAAGTTTTATAGATTAAAGTTAGCTAAAGATGTTCCAATATTATATATTAAACAACAAAATTTAGATAATCAAATTAATTGTTGAAAAAATGTTTTCTACGATTTTCCATAATTATACGTTCTTTCCAGTTATATTGCAAGAAATGTGAGTGGAAAAAATATAATGTTAATAAAGTTTCTCCTAAGATTGTAATTATTTGTATTATAAACAAATTTAATGAACAAATGCAGTAATCAGGCATCTTTTGACAGAAAATTCGTTTTTTTCGATATGCATTTTAATAAATTAGGAAAATTATGATAATTTTAGCAAAATTCATCATTTGTTAATTAATGTATGATTTTTCAAAAACAAATTTAATAAGAAAATACATTATTCTTGACTTTGTCGGCAGAAAAATTCGGGTTTCTCAATGCCAGTCTTTTTAGTTTGGAACTTTATTATAATTTCAGCAGCATTCATAATAATTTGATAAATTTCATAATTTCTTGAAACAAATTGAATCAACAAATGCATTAATCAGGTATTTGTCTACAGAAAAATTCGTTTTTTTTCTATGTCAACTATTGTAATCAGATGCCCGAATGATGCACCTGTTTATTGAATTTCTTTTTTTTTTAATATAAAATTTGTGAACCAATTATGAATTTAGGTGAAACCATCATGAAGTTCCCCATTAAAAAGACTGATATCGAAATGGCATTCAAAAATCAACATTTTTCTTTTCTTTACTGGTTTTCATATCATGCATTATTTGGCTTAAAATATTCATTTTCGTGTGTTTTTTTGAATTTTGTAAATGCTATAACTGTAGTAAATTTTGCTTTTATCAAAAAAAGTGGTTTGTATTAATTATTTGCCGTTTCGAATATTATGAATATCCGTACAGACAATTTTTGAATTTTTAAAAAAGAGTTTTCAAAAATATTCAGAATGTGCTCACTTTTTTTAATTTTGATCCCAAATGGCTGGCTTTTTTAATAGTGAAAAATAGCATTGAAAACATAAAAAAATACATTTTTAAGAAACCCACACCTACCTAAGCCTATACCGGACGCTCTAAATAATTACGCTAATGCATCGCTTAAATTCTGTTGACAAAATCTCAGCCAAGATTTTACGCTGATAAGCCAGGGCTAACCGAGAAATATATTTTTTCTGTTTTTTAGTTTTTCACAGTTTATATGAAATAAGTGGATTTAAAAATGTCCCATAAAAATATTTCGATTTAATTAATGTTAATCTTAATAGTTTAATGTTTAATTTAAATATTCATTTAATTTGTGATTTCTGTTCAAATTATAAAGCTCTAAAATGTAATGGTTGTGTTACTTTCAGATGTATTATAAGTAAAAAATATTGAAATTAAATTTATAGCTTAAAAAAAGAATCGAATGATTATATTTTTACCCACCTTATTTAGTAAAAGTCTGTGAGTAAAAACAAAAGCAGCTAATACAAATAACACATACCGACTAAATCCATATCTGGCCTGAGAATTACTCAAAGCCTGGGTTTTCTCTAGATATCCTAACCTATAAGTGCAGAAAATGCTGGTTTTCACTATATTGGAGACTAGATTACCCAGCGGGCTGATTTTTTTCGTAAAATATCGTCAAATAATTTCAAGATTTTGGAGTCGATGATCTCGAATCTGTGTTCAGAGTTTCCAAATTCAAGGTGGCGGTCCAATATGGTGACTACAGCTGAAATACTTCATCGCGAGTTCCTAATAATTCCAAAAAGTGCTTGAAAATGGTTATTTGCGGGTTTTTGGGGTCGCTGATCTCAAATCTGGGGTTAGAATTCTAAATTCCAAATGGCGGAACCAATATGGCGGCTACGGCGGCCATATTACTACCCTACCGATAGAAATCTCTGAGTATTCTCAAGCGAAATAGCCTGGCCCATCCCTGGCGGACCGAAGGAACCGAATGGAGCCTCTACAATTTCAACAATTTAAAAGTTTATTTTCCTGTTTTTTCTAGTTTTTCAAAAAGGAACTGGATAGGGACCCAATGGGGTCCTTACGGGTACTATTTACAATATTTACAGTTTTCTTACATCTACTTTCTCTCCTACTTACAATCTTTCCTTCTCCATTCCTCTTCCTCCTTCCTTCTCTTTTTCTCTATCTTACCCAACACCCCCTTTAGCCATGCTACTGCCCTTTTGTCCCTCCTTTCATGCAACAATACCACCATGCTTCTCTCACTCCTTTCCACCTCTTCACACTCCTCCAACCAGTGCTCAACATTTGTATCCCCTTTCCCGCACAGTTCACACATTCTGTTCTCTCTAGAAAGCCAGAACCTATTGTAACCTTCCATGTAACCGCATCTCATTGTCGTTATAAGTCTCTGACTCCCTTGCTCTCCTTTCTCACACAAATATTGCGCTCTCTCCATTGGCATAATCCACACATAGTTCCCGTTAGACCTTGACTCTCTTATCCTCTCCTCTCCTGCTGCCTTCTCTTTCTCCATGCCATTCTTTTGAACGAACTCATATACCTTCCTTCCTCGTCCCTCCTGCTAATTGCATCCATCTGCAATCCATTCGTTCTAAAATACCTTTCCCTTTCCACTTCCATCTTTGCACCACTACGTCTGTTCTCCTTCTCCCACCAACACTCACTAACCAATTTACTTACCCCCTCTTCCAAAAATTTCTCCTCATATTTACACGCTCGACTCCCTGTTATAATCCCTAAACTCGTTCTTCCTGTCTCCCTCCTGACAATATAGTTCGGCGTATTCCTTGCCAATCCCAGTGTCCACTTTGCATACCTTTCCTGTATCCTATTTACCTCCTCACTTACCTTCCAACCCCACACTTCCTCTCCGTAAAATAAGACACTCATCACTAGCGAACCAAACAACTTCATTCTCCTCACAAAATCATCTTCGAACAACCTCTCCCCTAGCTTCGACACCTGCCTCATCACCACATTCGCCCTTCTCACTCTCTCTCTATTATATGACTATCCACTCCCCTATTCCTTCGAAACAGGAAGCCCAAGTACGCAAACTCTTTCACCTCCTGTACCGCTTTTCCATCTACTTTCACTCCCCTCCCCTATCTCTTCCACCTCCCTTCCTGAACACTATAACCTTCGACTTGTCCGCATTTAACTCTAGCCTATTTTTGTCCAAGTATCTTCTCAACCTCTTCATCATCTTCTCTAAAGCCTCGTTGCTCTTTGCCAGCAGCACTATATCATCTGCATATGCTAGTGACCATATTCTGACTCCTGCCACCTAAACTCCTCCTACCATTCCGGCCGCTAGCTTACTTTCTATATTTGCGATAAAAATTGCAAAAAGCGTTGGGCTAAGTGGGCACCCTTGCCTCGACGCCCTATCCATCCACAATCCCTCAGAGATTCCCTCCCCTCCTCTCACCCTATCTTTCGTCTCCTCATATACCTCCTTTATCCTCTTAATCAGTCCCCTATTCACTTCCCTGTCTTCCATTGCCTTCCACAACCTCCCTCTATCTACCGAAGGGAACGCGCTCTTTAGATCTACAAAAACCGCGTACACTTTGGCACCCTTCTTGTTTAGTTCTCTAAAACACCACGTGTTGCAAGACGCAAATATTGTCAATAATACTCCTTGTCTCTCCAAAGCCCGCCTGCGTCTCCGGCAATATTCCTTTCCCCTCAACATCCTTGCGCAGCCTATCTGCTAACACTATCGCGTATATTTAGTACGCAGTATTCATGAGCGTAATTCTTCTATAATTATCCAGCCTCTCCCTATCCCTTTTCTTATACAGTGGTACGATCAACCTCTCTTTCCACCCTCTTGGGAATCCCTCCCCCCTCCATACTTTTTTCACAACCCCCTTCAGCCTCTGCATTAACTCTTGTGTGCCAAACAGCCACGCTTCGTTCTCAACCCCGTCCATCCCTGCTGACTTGGATTCTTTCAATTTCCCTATCTGCTTCTCTATCTCCTTGTCGTTCAGCTCCTCTCCATCTACCTCCCTCGTTCTTCTAATCCCCTCATCTCTCTTTCATGGATCTGACCCCTGAAATGAATCTTTAAAAAATGTCCTCCATTCTTTGCTCCCTATCTTCTCACTTATCCTCATCCTACGTTTCCTAAACCTTTTAATTATCTTCCACACATCCCTTTCATTCTTAACACTTCTCTACTCCTCTTCCAGCTCTTTTTCTTTTACCTGCACTTTCTTCTTACACATCGCCCTAAGCTCCTTTCTCATTTCTACGTACTCCTCCCTTTTCGCGGTTCCCACCCTTACATATTTATAATCACATAGTCTATTACCGATCCACCCCTCTTACTCACATACGTGTATTCTCCCACTACGCCCCCCTTTGCCATACCATTCGCCACTACCCACCCTCTATCCTCCATCCAGTCTCTTAGAATCTCTCCCTCTTTATTTATTATCTTATCCTTCGATTTTCTTTCAAAACCCTCCCCTTCCCGGTACAGGCCTCCTTCCCGCCCAATTCTCGCATTAAATTCTCCTCCCATTACCACCAAACACTAATCTCTTTCTCCCCTAGTAAGTTTTCCACCCTTTCTTCAATCCGTTCAGATTTTGAGGTTCGAAATTAATTTCAGAATACAAGAGCGAACTGATGGTCGCAGAATTAGATAATTTTTGCCACTTTAATGTGAAGCATCCGCCTATCTACAAAAATCTATAAAATATTATTTTTTGCTATGAAAAGTTACGAAAATGCACTACAAAAACTTTACGAAAGTTAAGTTTTTACTCATTTTTCTTAATACAAAAAAAAATACTCCATGCTTGAAAAAAATGAAAATTAGTGAAATTTTCATAGAAATTTCACAAAAATTTCATTCAAATTTGTAAAATTTTTGGTGAAAAAACAGAAACTATTTTTATCAGGATTAAAATAAAAAATAGTTTTTTATGTTTTCACCCTACTTCTTTTTGACAAATCTTTTAACTGCGCGCATTTCGCTCTTGAATTGCAAAATCTAATATTAACCTGAAAATATCAATAAGTTGCTGCCGCATTTTATATCAGCATTGAAATTTTATAACAAATTCCATGATTCACAAGAATAACACTTAATTTTAATTTTTATATTGAATGCAAATAATAACTAGCACATTGACTTATAACCAAAAATACAACAATGTTACACTAACTTTACTCAATAGCAGAAAAGTACTATTAAACTTCTTGCACTTCACCTTCACCACAAAACAGCTACATAAAATATATAGGCTTCCAATGTTTTATATGCTTTTAAATAATATATGGTTTAAGAAATGTGGGATTGAATGAATTATGTTCAGTTTTATGGATGTGTCGGGTATTCATATTTGCCGACAATTTCGCCAGATTCTCAATCTTTATTTTATAAATACACAATTTTCAAAACCTCTAGCAATATACATATTATAGGGATGTACGGGCACTTTCATTATTACATAATGGTCGGCGAAAAATAAGTTTTTGACCAACTAAAAAGGAACTTACAACAAAATAGTTGAATTTTCAATCAAAAAGATGAATTTTCAAGGGAGAAGTTTTATATTTCTAAGTAAAAACACAAATTTTCAACAAAATACGGGAATTTTCAAACGAATAATTCCATTTTTAACTAAAAAAGATCAAGTTTCAATACAAAATGTCTAGTTTTAAACAAAAATATAATAATTCAGTTCTTAGTCTATAAAAGTTAATATCCAATCAAAAAAATAAAATTTTCTACAGATCATTTAAAATTCTAACAAAAACAGGCGAATGTGACACCAAATGGTAAAAGTTTTAACAAAAAAGATGAATTTTCAATCACAAAGATTAATTGTCTACTAAAAACAAATCTTTTTTAACAATTAATAGAATTTTCAAATAAATTAGTTTTAAATCCAAGAACAATAATTTAAAAAGTTTTTAAAATAAGATAGAATTCACTTAAAATCAGGCAGGATATACACATTATGTAGCAGAATCTCTAAGCGATTAAAATTGTTTTATAGTAAATTATGCAAGACGTTTTTTTCCGGTCTAAGAGAAAAAAAATTAAATTTGGCCATCTATGTCAAAAATGATAAAAACAGATTAATTTTTTACTCATAACGTTAATTCTCTACAAAAAAGACTATACGTTTTCAACCAACAAGGATATGAATAAAATTTCCATTGAAGACATTAAGTTGTCACAAACAAACAAAAATCAAGAAAATAGTTGAATCATCAATAAACAAGATAAGATTTTAACAAAGAAAAATAATTTTCTACCAAAAAGACGAATTTTAAAATGAAAAAATTAATTTATAATTATTACCATAATTTTTTATCGTGAAATTGCGCAGTTGCATTTTTAATCAATTTTTAAGAAAATAGTTGAAACCTTATCAAAAAGATCAGTTTTCAAACAAATAGTGGAGTTTTCAACTAAAAAAGATAAGTTTTTAATTAAAAATATAAATATATAAAACCAGAAATAGGGTAATTTTTTTTTAGTTAAAAGAATTAATATTTAACAACAAACAATTAAATTTCAACAAATTAATTGAATATTTGCTAAAAAAGATGCATTTGATGATACATAGTTTAACTTTCAAGCAAACAGTCGTGTTTTCCACCAAGAATATTAATTTTATATAAAAAAAGACGACGTTTGAAACAAATAATTCAATTTTCAACCCAACAATATAAATGTTTAATTCCAAATTTCAGTGTTCACCAAAAGTGGAATAGTATGTATGTATGTATGTATGTATGTATGTATGTATGTATGTATGTATGTATGTATGTATGTATGTATGTATGTATGTATGTATGTATGTATGTATGTA
>NC_046660.1:145257334-145260170 GCF_010883055.1 Belonocnema kinseyi
TCTTCCTTTACACTCGATCTCCGCACTTTCTGCCTTTTCTGCATCCACTCACCCTTATTTCCTCCACCAAAGCCAAAAATACACCACTTGACAAAAAGAGTTTTTTCGCGATCGGTGCCGGAAACGGAAGCCAAAAGCGGAATAGTAAAATTTTCAGTTAGAGAATTTAATTTTTAACAAAGAAAACGGAATACTATCTTAAAAGTTTTGTTCTTAAACACAAATGAATTTTCAAACAAGAAGACTAATTTTCTACCAAAATAATGAATTTTCATCGAAATATGCGCATTTTCAAACAAATGGTTGAATTTTGAACTACAAAAGATCATTTTTTAATTTCAAATATCAATTATCTACCAAAAATGATATAATCCAATTTTATCTTACATAAATTAATTCTTGACTAACTATAAAGGAACTTTCAACAAAATAGTTGGATTCTACATAAAAAAGATGAATTTTCAAGGTAGATGTTTTATATTTTTAACAAAAAAACACAAATTTTCAACAAAATACATAAATTTTCAAACAAATAATTCCATTTTTAACTAAAAAAGATCAAGGTTCAATAAAAAATATCAGATTTTAAACAAAAATATAATAATGCAGTTGTTAGTTTATAAAAGTTAATATTCAATCAAAAAAATGAAAGTTTCTACAGATTATTTCAAATTTTAACTAAAATAGATGAATTTGACACCGAATAGTAGAAGTTTTAACAAAAAAGAACAATTTTCAATCACAAAGATTAATTTTCTATTAAAAAAAATTTTTTCAGTGAATAACAAAATTTTCTAGAAATTGTTTATGTAAGTTGTTGGCTTTAGGGTCAGGTGAATTGAAACTAATGAAGTTCTTTCAAACGTTTCGGTACACAATTGTGGCCCTAATCAGTGAGTTTTATTAAGTTTATGCAAAGTACACAATATCTTGTAGGTACGCAGTTTTACAATTGGAAGCATTCTTTTTTGATTAATATCTTAGTTGTGAACTAATAAAAAAATGACTTATTTTTAAATTTAAATTTTTAAAATTTTATGAAGAACTATTGATAAATCTTGCAGTAATTTTGAAACATTATTTTATTTTAGTGAAGTACAATTGATGAGGAAACAATACCAATGTAGTCGGATAATTTTTGTCATCAATTTTTATTCAATGAAACAAATTTCAATCGAAAAAGTTGTTTACAAATTATTTTTTTAGTGACATATATGTAATTATATTAATTTTTTTATTCCTTTTTTGTTATTTTTCAATTAATCTGTTTGTATGAAAATTATTATTATAAATGGTAAGAAACCTTATACAGATGTAAGTTGTTTTCAACTAATTAATTTGCAATCCAAGAACAATATTATAAAAAGCATTTAGAATAAGGTTAAAAACAATAGTAAACAGATTAATTTTTTACCCATAAAATTAATTCTCTACAAAAAACGATTAGTTCTCAACAAACAATGATATAATAAAGAATTTCCTTAAAGACATACAGTTTTAAGAAACAAAAAAATATTAAGAAAATAGTTGAATCTTCAATAAACAAGATAAGATTTTTTTTAAAAATTAATTTTCTACCAAAATGACGAATTTTCAACTAAAAAAATAATGTTCAATTATAAATTTAATTTTTCATCCTAAAATTGTACAGTTGAATTTTTTATAAAATAGTTGAATCCTCAATCAAAAAGATCAATCTTCAAACAAACAGTGTAGTTTTCAATTAAAAAGGATAAATTTCTAATTAAAAATATAAATATATAGAACCAGAAATAGGAATATTTCTTTTTAGTTAAAAGAATTAATATTTAACAACAAACAATTAAATTTTCAACAAATCAGTTGAAATTTATTAAAATAGATGAATTTGATACTACATAGTTGAACTTTCGAACAAACAGATGAATTTTCAAGTTTGTGCGCATCTGGTGCGCACGACTATTGATTCTCGCGCTTCGCGCTCGATATTATATTTATATCGCGCTTCGAGCTTGATAACGTATTTACCTCACACTTCGCGCTCGATCTTTCTGCATAGACTTTTTAAAACTAAAGGTAAAAGAATCGACAGCAGTAATTTGTTGATCGTGAATTCTCTTTTGTTAAAGCTCCTTTGGCTTTAAAGAACACGTTCTCATAACGTTTCTTGTGCTTCGCAATCGAGTTTATCCGTGAAATTTCATATCATTCCCATAAATGTATATGATATTATAATTCGTAACTTGCATTGGTATTAAAACAGACGAAATTTCATTGTCCCGTTTGAAAAAATGCGCATTCTTTTTAAAAAATTTGGTTATTCAACGTTTTATTGCAACTTTTGTCATTTTTCCATAAACTGAATTTGCTCGTTTCCAATGTTTTCTTGATGATTTAAACTTTAGAAAAACGGTCTACTGATCAGCCTTGCCGTTTTTTAACTTCTAAATTATGGATATATATGTATATGCATATATATTTTTTTTTATTTTGAAAATGCATTATTATATTTGAGAATATTTGAAATACTGTGAAAATGTTGCATAAAAAAAGGAACTTTTGGATTTTCCATTATTCAAGAAAACTCAAAAAGTTGTTATGATAATCTTCTAGGGCATTTAAAAATTAAACTTTTTCTTCCCTTGCCATTTTTTCATACCGTCCGTTAATTGGCTTAAAGGGTTCATTTTCGTGTTTTTTGGAATTTTGTAAATGCTATAACTCTCATAATTTTTAATTTTATGAAAAAATCCATTAGATAAATTGTTCGACTTTTTAAAAACTATGAATAACCGTACAGAGAATTCTTGAATTTAAAAAAAAATGTTCACAAAAATATTCAAAAGGCGCTTTTATT
>NC_046660.1:145260270-145273992 GCF_010883055.1 Belonocnema kinseyi
TTATTTTTTCCGCCAATTTAAGAACGGGGAAATTGAAATGTGTGGAAATGGATGACAGCGCCAAGTTACAGAAGTTTAGTGGCTAGTCTCTAGAAACTAGATCGGTAACGGGGAAATCATTGAAAGTTCACAGTAACATCCGACATAACTATTGGAGATTAAAATATTTATGGTGATAAATTGTTCACAGTTGTTAAATTTAAATAGTAAAGTTCCATATGATATTTTAAAATCGAACTACATAAATTCATTATGAAGATGTTGGTTCCACTGGTTTCAAATATTAGAAATGTTAGAAATAGATTTTAAAACGCAATGTCAGGCATCACAAAACTTGGTGGGATTAAAGGTAAGAATCAATATGATTTCAATCAAAAATTTTCTATGTCATTATTCTCTGATAAGAAAAAATATTAAAATAGAAATTTTGAGGAGATTTTAAAAGTTATAATTATTCCTTTTTGAGAGTTTACCCTGTATTTTAATTTATTTCGCTCGAAATTTCAATTTTCCACTTTACCACAGTATTTCCGATAAATCAAACTAAAATTACAAGCCCTACCAAAAATGGATAAAATAAAACTTTTTGGACTTCTTAAAAGTTATCATTCCCTTTTGAGATTTTCTCCCTGCATTTTGATTCATTTCTCTCGAAGTTGAAATTTTCTATTTTTCCACAGCATTTTCGATACATAAAACTGTAATGACAAGCCCTTCCAAAAAATGGATAAAATTGTAATCTTGTAGGACTTTTCATCACTTATGATTCTTTCTTGTATTTTGAGTCGTTTAGATCGAAATTTGTATTTTCTACTTTTTCACTGTATTGTTGTAAAATTAAACTAATTTGGCAAGTTCTCCACAAACTTGTTAAAATAAAATTTTTGAGGACTTTTCAAAAGTTATAATTCCTTTTTCAGATTTTCTCCTGTATTTTGAATCATTTAGATCAAAATTTAAATTTTCCAAATTTCCACTATATTTTTGTAAAATTAAACTAATTTGTCAAGTCCTACACAAAATTGTTAAAATAACATTTTTGAGAACTTTTCAAAAGTTATCATTCCTTTTCGAGATTTTATCAGGTACTTAGCACGTTTGGATTGAAAATAGAAATTTCTATTTTCCACTCTGTTTTTATAAAATTAAACTTAACTGTCGAGTCCTATGAAAATTTGTTAAAATTAAATTATTCAGTACTTATCGAAATTTATAATTCCATTTAGAGTTTTTTTCACGTATTTTGAATCGTTCGAATTTTCAAACGTTTTCAAAAGTTATAATTCCTTTTTTAGATCTTCTCCTGTATTTTGAATGGTTTGGATCAAAATTTCAAATTTCAAAATTTTCACTGTATTTTCGTAAGATTAAACTAAAACCCTACAAAAAATGGATAGAATCTAACTAAATATTCAAGTTCTATAAAAAATGGTTAAAATAAAATTATTTAGGACTTTTTAAAAGTTATAATTCCTTCTTGAGATTTTTCCACGTATTTTGAATTGTTTGCATCCAAAATTCCTATCTTCTATTTTTCCACCGTTTAAAATAAAATGTATTAGGTCTTCTTAAAAATTATAATTCCTTTTTCGATATTTTTTCCTGTATTTTGAGTCGTTTGAATCAAAAATTACATTTATTTTGACGATATTTTCGAATAATCACACTTAATTTTCAAGTTCTATCAACAAATTGTTAAAACAAAAATGTTTAGGACTATTAAAAGTTATAATTCATTTTTGATATTTTCTACTGTATTTTGAGTCATTTGGATTGAAATTTGAATTTTCAATTTTTTCACGAGACTTTCGTAAAATTAATTTAAATGTTTAAGTTCATATCTTCCGAAATTCTAGAAAATTCATACTAAAGAAGTGATATGAGAAAAAAAGTTACCAGCAGTGACTGTGTGGCAGCCCTGATTATTTTGACAGTTTCTTTTTACAGAAATTCTCGGATTTTGCGTTTTTTTTTCAAATTCCTGACTCTAGGAAGCTTTCATCTTATTACAAAATTTTTAAATATAGGGTGAAATTGGGTTACAGGGACCAGTCTGTGAAGCCTACCTATATTAAAATCAATTTATTTCCATTGCCGAAATTTTTTTATATGGATGACATTTTATATGCTACTTTTATTCAAATCAATTTCTGAGGGGACCCAAAAGTTTATTTTCAGCCTTACGCCTCGGGGCTCCGGATGTACTTTCCGACACTGCTAAGAAACAAAATAATAAAGCCAAATTTGTCTTCAACGGGCATCCTGCCGGTTGCTGTAGACTCGGAACCTAGTTCTAATACACGATCGCGATTCGTTTCGTGTGATCGTTTTTTACATTTTCATCAGAGAAGTTATTATATTTTTATTAAATTTGACATCCCTAGTTTTTGTCAAAAGGTCCACGTTTTGAGACCCCCTGAATCCGAAAAACAGGTTTTTACGAATGTGTCTGTCTGTATGGCTGCATGTATGTATGACTGTATGTTTGCATGTATGTATGTATGTCTGTATGTCTGTCTGTGAACACGATACTTTCGAAAAAAATAATCTATCATACTGCCCTTTGATACACTCGTTTATTGTCCTAAACTAAAGGTCAAGTTCGTTAGCCAGCCATTTTGGATACAAATTCAAAAAGTCGGCATATTTTAAATATTTTTGAGACCACTTTTTTCAAAATTCAAAAATTCGCTATACCGTTATTCATAGTATTCGAAAATTAAAACAATTTATCCTTGTGACTTTTGTTAAAAAATCAAAAATTACCAGTTATAGCATTTACAAAATTCCAAAAAACACACGAAAATGAACATTTTATGGCAAATAACGCGCGATATGAAAAAAGTCGAGAAAAAAAATGTTACTATTTGAATGCCCTACGAGATTATCATAACAACTTTTTGAATTTTCTTGAAAAATCAAACATTCAAATTTTGACAGCATACAAAGTAATGAAACATCCAAAAATTAAATTTTTCAACGTAACTGTGTAAAATACTTTAAAAGATGAAAACACAAAAATTGTGCATTTGAAAAAGGTCTACAAATTTGTTATGAACTACTTTTTGATAGGATGCGTAGTTTTGGTTTCAATCATGAAAAACGTCATTAACAGTAGCAGAGAGCGCAAACTATGGGAAATTTGGAGTGGGGGGTCTACCATGACAGATATTATAAAAAATTTGGAGTGGGGGATCCGTTATGACAGATATTATGAGAAATTTTAAGTGGGGGGGGGGGGGCGCCATGACAGATATTATGGGAAATTTTGAGTGTGGTGTCCGTCATGACAGATACTATGGCAAATTTAGAGTGGGGGTCCGCCATGACAGATATTATAGGAAATTTGGAATGGGGGAAATCCGCCATGACAGATATTATGAAAATTTAGAGTGACGGATCCACCATGACAGATATTATGGGAAATTTGGAGTGGGGGGTCATTAACATAAATATAAGGGTTAACATAACCTAAAAATACACAGAAATCACTACTGAGAATGTCAGAAGTAATAGCACTTATTCAGAACGAAAATTTAGAATATAAAAATTGATTATTTATAAAAATCGTAAATAAAGATTATTTTATACCAGTAATGAATAAAAGTAAATAAATTTTCCTAATTCTGTTAAAAATAAATTACATAAATGAAATAATATTATGTAAAATTATCGCTGGGGACAGTTCATAGAAAGGAAAGCCGCAGCTAGGAGACTGAACTTTCGCTCTCAAAATGTATATTTATATGTCTCAGCTGTTAGAAGATTTAAAAACTTTTCGACATCCGTAGCTTGCCTTTTTATTTGTCGTAAACATTCATTGGTAGAAACAACAATTTGCTTTAATCCTTGAAAAGCAGTTTTCTGCATCACTATAGTTGATCTATACTCTTTGGGCCATTTTTTACCGACTCCAGTGGTGGTTTTCTCTTTATCTCCAGGCACATTAAAGACGATTGCCTTGCTGCCGTTGAAAGTGCTAAAGACAATGCTGAATTCCCCCAATTCCACAGGTTTCAGGTACCCATATCCAGTCTCATAGAAGGTTGATATATAGTCAATGCTATTAACAAGCATCCTTAAGATGTTGAGTCTAGGAGCAGGTAAGCAGCGTGAGTTGGTTTGTTCCCAGACATTTTGCGGCAATTGGTCTCAAGATTGAAACTATACTGAATGCTGTGTAGAGCTCTCACCCGCTTTTATACATACTTGGACCTTTATCTCTCCTCACCATATGAGACAAAGACACATACTGGATGAACCGGTTTCTCCCACTAGTCCAAAGAATTCTCGTTGGAAAACTTTAAAAGACTGTCACAAAAATCGTAAAAAATAACATAGTGTCCTTTGATCTTTATTTATTCAAATAAAAAGGGCAAATGTTTCCCCGAATACCAGTCTTCTGGAGAATGTTCAATTCAAAACTAAACATTGTTTTTCCAAAAAAAAAAATGTTTGAACTGAGATTATTTGTAATAGAGGGATATTACTACAAAAATGAAATTTCGTTTTATCATTTTACAGAATATTTTAGAATAAAAACTTAGAATATAAATTCAACTTTGAATAAAGAACAATACGAGGTGTGTTAAAAAAATAAGGTGACATTATGGTTTTATCAAAAAATATTCATTTATTTCTCAATATTTATGTTGTCCCCTTCAAAGTAATCCCCCTCAGATATAAGACACTTGTGCCAACGCTTTTTCCAATCATCGAAGCACTTCTGATAATCATTTTGTGGTATAGACTTGAGTTCTTTCAGCGATGCAGTTTTTATCTCCTCAATTGTTGAAAATCGATGTCCTTTCATGGGTCTCTTCACAGGGGGCCAAATCCGGTGAATATGGAGGCTGAGGCATGACTGTGGTGCTGTTTTTAGTCAGAAAATCTTTTACAAGAAACGATGAATGAGCAGGTGCATTATCATAATGCAAAAGCCACGAATTGTTTTTCCAAAGTTCCAGACGTTTTTTGCGTATCGCCTCTCGCAAACGGCGCATAACTTGAAGGTAATACTCCTTATTGACCGTACGACTTTGTGATAAGAATTCCTGATGCACTAAGCTACGGTAATCAAAGAAGACAGTGAGCAAAACCTTCACACTTAACCGAACTTGACGTGCTTTTTTCGTCTTGGAGATTCAGGATGCTTCCACTGAGACGATTGGGCTTTTGTTTCGACGTCATAACCATATACCCACGATTCATCCCCGTTATAACCCTTTTGAGAAAATCAGGACTTCATCAACATCTCCTGAGCGATGGATCTTTTGATGAAAATTAAGCAGTTTTGGAACAAATTTCGCTGACACACGTCTCATGCCCAAAACGTCCGAAAAGATAGCATGACATGAGCCAACCGATATGCCAACATCTTCAGCAACTTCTCTGATGGTAATTCGGCGATTTTTCAACACCATTTCTTCCACTGTTTGAACGTTTTCATCTGTTGTTGACGTCCTGGGATGTCCAGGGCGAGTTTCGTCTTCGACATTCTCTCGGACTTCTTGGAACAGCTTGTACCACTTATACACATTTTTCTTACTCAGAGTAGGCTCACCGTATGCAAATGTCAACATTTCAAGAGTTTTAGAGCACTGGATTCCATTTTCCACACAAAATTTAATGCAAACTCTTTGCTCCATTTTTTTCGAAAGAAGAAGTTCGCCGAACACACCAAATCCTTCTAACCTTTTACGCCTCTGCCAGAAAAACAACACGAGCTATATAGTCAAAACTGTGAACATATGATCGTGACGAGTGTACCAACACAACAAAACAAAAAATTTAAAACTTGAATGTACGTATCCCGCAAAAATTGAAAAGTCACCTTACTTTTTGAACACACCTCTTATTTTTAAACTTGCCACCAACAAACAAAATTATTCCAAAAATAAAAAAAAATCTGGCCTGTTACTACTAAAAAAATAATTTTTTCGTGATACCCAGAAAATTTTACAAATTTCTCTATTGTCTATTGTGAATCGAATAAATAAATCGATAATACATCTGTCTTACATGAAGAAAATTTCCCTAAATGAAAATGACTCTTTTATAAAAAATGTGAAACTTTAACAGAATAATTATATTCACGGAATAGAACTTTGTAAATATAATGGTCAATGTTCTGCGACCTGAGAACTTTATAAAATGCATGATTTTATTTTTATTTCAAGGTTACTTAACTTGAGAAAACCAACCTGGATCCCAAGGGGGGTGGTTGGGGTGGGAGGGATTAGGTCTTGCTATACGTGACACAATGCTGTATTCTACATATATATCTTATTTCAGTGACAATATTCTCTGATTTTCTCAATGTCTGATCTTTTTTCACCAGTGAAACTCCAAAATCTTACTGTTTCCCCCCATAAAACAGCAGGATATTGTTTCAAACAATGCCGATTTCACTGGATCAACGATTTAGAGAATCTGTAGAGAAACTTTTCAATTCTCTTCTAAATTAAACCAGTGAAATTGTCAATGGCTTAATCAGTGTTTTTAATTATTGTTGGTGAACCAAAGGTTTGCCAACCTTAACTGGGTGAAGCAGTAAGTAGCTCAACTAAAAAAGTGTCACTGAATATACCAGTTATGCCAAATAATAGACTCGACCAATCATGCAGCGCTCCACTCGATAAAGGCATTAACCTCTAGTCGTCTGGTACGCGAATGTCGTCGATCTGGACTTGGCATTTCTCGAGTCACAACGGCCATTATTGTGTACTGGTGACTGTGTTAGAAATAATTGGACCGTGGCTCCTTGGATTTTCCTTACAGCGACGCTACACATTGACGCAATGACGATTACAAGTCTCCTCATATATCGATGTGATGTATTATATCGTATTCTATTTGCAGCCGGCCTCTCATTTATTGTTGTGAGAGTAAAGTGAGGGTTATAAAAACTAATTTTGCAAAGATTAGTACCAAAGTCTTGAATGATGAGTGTCATGCCTAACTGGCACTAAGTAATCAGTGATCAGCGTTAATTAAACCAGTGACAGAATTCCACTGGGTCATCCAGTGAAATATCACTGATTGTCCGTAAAACACTTCTAGCTGTTTCAACAAGTTAAATGATACTCCTTAATTTAAAGAGAGCATATTTAGAGATTCGTCTTTAAGTATAGAATTCTTTGTGATATAATTTGTTCTATTTTAAAAATCAATTCTACAGTTATTCTAATCACTTAATTCACAGATTAGTATAACATTTTTTTATCTTGAAAAAGATGGATAAGCCGAATGATCTGAATGTGTCTTTTAATAAATATAACCACGTGAGAGCCGAGTTTTTTGTGCATGCATACAATGGTTTATGCCGTCATCGTAAATAAATGCAACAATATTTATAGTGTTCCAAATTTTTTTTTTTGAAATTTATAGAAAAAATTCTCTTGCCTATGGTTAGAAAAAATTAAAAATTGTGGAATTTTGAAACGCTTTTCGTATTATCTTTATATTCTTCATACGCAGAGAAATAAATACAGATAAATAGGGTTTAGAGGTTGGACAGTTCCTTCCTCAGTTTTCCTCCCCACAAAACAGGTTTGCGAGATATTCGATATTCATCCAGGAAAGCTGGGCGACTAGATACGATATTCCTAATATTTTTTATTTATATTTTCTGAAAGTTACACATGTTTTATTGTAAGCAAAAATAATTTTTAGTAACAGCAATGGGAATGTAAAGATTCTATGAATAATTTTCCATTATGGAAATTTTCTCCACGATTCACGTTTTCATCCAGTAATGAGAAAACCTACTCGACTAGATACGATATTCCTAATATTTTTTATTCATATTTTTTTGAGCTGTACATTTTTTATCAACAGTGAAAGTAAAATTTAAACAACGGAAAAAGAATTTAAAATTGTTAAGAATAATTTTTATTTATGTACATTTTCTACACATTTTACGTTTTAATCAAGAAAACCTACACGAGTAGATACGATGTTCCTGATACATTTTATTTTTTGAAAGTTGTACATTTTTTATAGAAAGCAAGAACTAATTTTTAATAATGGCAACAGTAATGTAAAATTTCTAAGAATAATTTCAATTTAGAGTAGTTTTTACCACGTTTCACATTTTCACATAGAAAGCTTAGACGAATAAATTCGATATTCCTAATATTTTTTACTTATATATTGTTAAAGTTTCACATTTTTTATAAAAGAGTAATTTTTATTTAGGGAAATTTTCTTCATGTAAAACAGATGTATTATCGATTTATTTATTCGATTCACAATAGAAAATAGAGAAATTTGTAAAATTTTCTGGGTATCACGAAAAAATTATCTTTTTAGTAGTAACAGGCCAGATTTTTTTTTATTTTTGGAACAATTTTGTTTGTTTCTGGCAAGTTTAAAAATATTCTTCTTTATTCAAAGTTTTTCTTGATTGATATATGGAGAGGTATTCTTGTAAAATTCAGAATTTATATTCTAAAATATTCTGTAAAATGATAAAACGAAACTACATATAATACAAAAAACTACACAAAAAACTACAAATAATCTTAGTTCAAACATTTTTTTTATGGAAACATAATGTTTAGTTTTGAATTGAACATTCTCCAGACTGGTATTCGGGGAAACATTTGCGCTTTTTATTTGACCTAAAATTTACAAAAGAAATTTCCATTTGAACACTGTTAACATAAGAAAATATGTTTGAAAATAATTTTCTTTTTTGAAAATGTTGTCACTCCAGTGAAATATTAATGTTATAGAAACTAGATTCAATTTCAGGATCAATAATGAAAACATTTGTTTTATGCAAAAGTGTCCTCTTGATAATAGTTTATGCTCGAAAGAATTTTTCTGTTTCCGTGTATTAAATTTTGTGACATTTTTCGCATTGTTTTTCATTTGGAAATTTTTGGGGAATAATATGGATTAAAGCAGATACATTTTGAATTTTGAAAGAAGAACTAAGTTGAAGCAGTAAGACATTATTTACATGCAGAAAATAATGTTCGGTAATCTTTGTAGTAAACTGTGAAGTTTTTGAAAATTCGTAAAATTTTTGTAATTTTGAAAATTACTTTAGTTGATAAAGTTTTTAAAAATTAGTAAAATTCTGAAAATTGCTTCAGTTGATAAAGTTTTTGAAAATTAGTAAAATTTTGAAATTCAAAAAAATATTTCAAATTTTGGTAATTTTCTAGGGTACAGGTCAACCCCCACTCAGAATTCTTCAGAGTACCTATCGTGGCGCACCCCCACTCAAAATTTCCCAAAGTACCTGTCATGGCGGATTTCCCACGATTTTAAAGGAATATTTTTTTCATCTTAAACATGCTTGATTATTTATTACATTTTTAAGCATGCTCTTCTCGGTAACAAGTACATAAATTCATCCTTTTAGTGAGAGTTACACGGCCCCTTTTCACTTAAGAAGAGCAAAGTTAGGTACTTTACAAAGACTTTAGAAACCTGTGTTAAAATTTTTGGAGATGTTTTCCTGGAATAAATAAAGATCAGAGGACACTATGTTATTTTTTACGACTTTTGTGACAGTCTTTTAAAGTTTTCCAACGAGAATTCTTTGAATTAGTGGGAGAAACAGGTTCATCCGGTATGTGTCTTTGTCCCATATGGTGGGGAGAGACAAAGGTCTAAGTATGTATAAAAGCGGGTGAGAGCTCTACACAGCATTTAGTATAGTTTCAATCTTGAGACCAATTGCCGCAAAATGTCTGAGAACAAACCAACTCACGCTGCTACTTCTGATATCCAAGCCATTGCAGCCAAGGATTCATATACAGCCTCAATTCAGGAATAAATGAATGTTTTTTTAGAAAACTATAAAGTCACCTCATTTTTTTAAAACACCTCGTATATCAGCCTTCTTTGCGACTGGATACGGGTACCTGAAACCTGTGGAATTGGTGTAATTCAGCACTGTCTTCAGCACTTCCAATGGCAGCAAGGCAATCGTCTTTAATGTCCCTGGAGATAAAGAGGAAACCACCACTGGAGTCGGTAAAAAAATGGCCCAAAGAGTATAGACCAACTATAGTGATGCAGAAAACTACTTTTCAAGGATTAAAAAGGAATTAAAAGGATTCAAAATTTGACCTCCATAGTTTTTGTCGAAAAGTCCACGTTTTGAGACCCCCTGAATCCGAAAAACAGGTTTTTACGAGGGTGTCTATCTATATGTCTATATGTCTGTCTTTATGTCTCTCTGTCTTTATGTCTCTCTGAAAAATGATTAGAGAAGTATTGTGCACCCAAAATATATCTACAAATTTCTTATTAATCACTTTTTTATAAGACACGTAGTTTTTGTTTTATTTAAAATAAAAAACATTGAAAATGCAAAAATTCATTTTTTAGACACACGACACCAGCTCAGCTAAAATAAATAGATAACACTTTTTCAACGGAGGTAGAGGAGGTAGAGAAGATTTTTAATTAAAAAATTAATACTTAGGTTTAAAATAAAAAAAGATCCAAATTGAACTGTGTAAATGAAATGGATACATCATCCAACGAATAATTTTGGTAATTTTAAGTAGTTACAATTTTAGTGTCTTGAATTTACAAGTTGATTAAATTTTGGAAAGTATAATTATAGATTTAAAGGTTATTAGTTTTTAAGTTGTTTTAATTTATTTTAAATAGTTTATATTTTAAAGTGTTTGATTACAAAAACTTTTCAGCATCACAATTTTTGGTGACTATGAATTTGCTCAGTTTTAAATGATGTTCGCCTTTTTAAAGTTTCAAAAGGTTCTGCTGCAGAAATGGTTTCATTTTTAATGTTTCCCATTTAAAATCACTATTTAGTTTGAAAGTTTCATTTAGTATGATTCAATTCCTGCTTTGATTTTATAAAAATTTGTCTAATCAGCTTTCATATTAAACTACGATAAAATAAAATAAATAATTATGTAAAAACAATTTAAAATTCAAAAATATTAATTTTTTAAAGTATTGACATTGTCCCACTCATATCTTGCTCTGATTGGCCGCATATTTACTAAGTCCTACTCATGTCTTGCTTTAATTGGCCGGATATTAACTAAGTTCTGCTAATATCTTACTTTAATTGTCCGGGTATTGACTAAGTCCTGCTAATATCTTCACATAATTGGCCGGATATTTACTAAGTTCTACTCATGTCTTGCCTTAATTGACCAGATATTTACTAAGTCCTACTCATGTCTTACCTCAATTGGCCGGATATTAACTAAGTCCTGCTAATATATTGCCTTAATTGACCGAATATTTACTAAGTCCTACTCATGTCTTACCTCAATTGGCCGGATATTAACTAAGTCCTGCTAATATATTGCCTTAATTGACCGGATATTTACTAAGTCCTACTAATATCTTACTCTAATTGGCCGCATATTGACTAAGACCTCCTAATATCTTGCCTTAAAGGTCCGGATATTAACTAAGTCCTGCTAATATCTTGCCTTAATTGGCCGCATATTGACTAAGACCTCCTAATATCTTGCCTTAAAGGTCCGGATATTAACTAAGTCCTGCTAATATCTTGCCTTAATTGACCGGATATTTACTAAGTCCTACTCATGCCTTGCCTCAATTGGCCGGATATTAACTAATTCCTGTTAATATATTGTCTTAATTGGCCGGATATTTACTAAGTCCTACTCATGTCTTGCCTTAATTGGTCGGATACTTACTAAGTCCTTCTCATGTCTTGTCTTAATTGGCCCGATAATCACTAAGTCTTGCACATATCTTTCCTTCGTTGGCCAGATATTTACTAAGTCCTACTCGTGTCTTGCTTTAATTTACCGGATATTAACTTAGTTCTGCTAATATATTGCCTCATTTGGCCGGATATTACCTAAGTCCTGCTAATATCTTACTTTAATTGGCTGGGTATTGACTAAGTCCTGGTAATACCTTGCCATAATTGGCCGGATATTTACTAATTTCTACTCATATCTTGCCTTAATTGACCGGATATTTACTAAGTCCTACTCATATCTTACCTCAAGTGGCCTGATATTCACTAAGTCTTGCACATGTCTTGCCTTCGTTGGCCAGATATTTACTAAGTTCTACTCGCGTCTTGCTTTAATTGACCGGATATTAACTTAGTCCTAATAATATCTTACTTTAATTGGCCGGATATTCACTAAGTCCTACTCATGTCTTGCCTTGTTTGGCCGGATTTTAACTAAGTCCTGCTAATATCTTGCCTTAATTGGCCGGGTATTTACTCAATCCTACTCATGTCTTGCCTTAATTGGACGGATATTCACTAAGTCCTGCACACGGCTTGCCTTCATTTGTCTGATATTTACTAAGTCCTAAGTATTCAAAGCATCATAAAGTACTCCAATAATTCGAATGAATTTTTCATAATGTTAGGTTTTTAATTTTAATCTTAAGTTATGCTTGATTTTTGAATTCAAAGAATTCAACAAATTTAAAGAATGAAAACAATTTAAAAGATTGCAATGAATTTAAAAGAATCCAAAAGTATTATGAGAATTCAAAATAGTTAAAAGAATTTAAAAGAGTTCAACGAAATTAGATGAATTTATAATTTTAGGTCGTCGTTTCTAATTTTAAGTAATGCTTAATATGTGAATTAAAAAAAAAATTTAAGTGCAAAGAATTCAGCAGAATGCATACAATCCAAAAGAATACACAGAATTCAAACGAATGCAAAGGATTCAGGAGAATTCAAATGAATTCAACGAATGTAAAAGTATTCAAAGAATCCGAATGTACTTAAAGGATTAAAACGAAATCTTCCTAATTTTAAGTTTTTAATAGTAATGTTACGCAATAATTGATTTTTGAATTAAAAGAATTCAAAGCATGAAAACGATGCAACAGATTCCAAAAAATGCTTTAAAAATGTTTACGTGATATATGGACTTCCCCTGAAGAATTCAGAACAATTCAAAAAGTTTCAAAAACTCAAAATAATTCCTAACTTCATGTCTTTAATTTTATGCGTAGGTAATACTTAATTTTTTGAGTATAATAACTGAAATAATTCAAAATTATTCAAAGAATTTAAGAGAATTCAAGTGAATTCAAAGTAATTCAGGGAATTCAAAAGAATTGAAATAAGCTAAAAATAATTCAAAGAATTTAAGAGACGTTAGAGAATCGAAAAGTATTCAAAGAAATTAAATGAAATTTTAATTTTAGGTCGATGCTTTTAATTTTAAGTAATACTTGATATGATAATTCGAAAAATTAAAAAAATTTAAAGAATGCCAAGGATTCAATACAATGCAAATAATCCAAAAGAATTCAAAAAGTTTAAAAGCATTCTAGCGAAATGAAAGAATTCCGAAGATGCAAAAGATTTCAAACGAATTTTTAACTTTTACCTGTTCTTTATTGAATTAGAATCAAAATTTAACACAAAATCATTTAAAACAATTCAAAAAAAAAAATTTTTTTAACTTAAAAGAGCTTAAAAGAATTTAAAGAATTTAAAAGGCGTCGAAGCATCGAAAAGTATTCAAAGAAATTAAATGAATTCTTAATTTTAGATCTTGGCATTTAGTTTTAAGAAATACTTAATATTTGAATTCGAAAAAATTTTTTAAAATGCAAAAATTGCAAAGCAATGCAAACAACTCAAAAGAATTCGAAGCAGTCTTGAATTTTACAGGATCTGGGATATTATATTTTTGTGAAAGTAAAAACACGAAATTAATAAAAAACATATTTGGCTTTAATTCACGCTAACGTAAAATAAAA
>NC_046660.1:145274092-145277910 GCF_010883055.1 Belonocnema kinseyi
TTGTCGAGAATATAAAGTTCCAGTATATGCGGCACTTCCCATTCTCGACAATTGACTTAATTTCCCTAGGAGCATTTAGAGGAGCGATATTAAGGTGAATGCTGTAGGAGTGACAGAGGTGGTAATAAAGCACTCTTAGTGCCGCATTGTGTCTTTGAATGTAGGTCGTTCCCGCGTGAGTTGGACAACTAGATAGTATGTGAGCTAAATGCTCGGGGTGTGCATGGCACGCATTGCAGCTATCATCGGGAATGTCTTGGCTCAAAATGTAGCGACAGTATGTTAAGGTGGAAATGACACCGTCTTGGCATGCAAAAATGAAACCCTCCGTACCAGACTTCAATCCGGGCGATTTAAGGAAAGCAACCGTTAGCTCACAAGACATTGACTGATCCTTCACATTTCTGTGGAAGATACCGTGCATCCTCTTATCGAGGAGCTGTTCACGAAAGTTTTTCTCTTGTGCTTTCTTAATCCGGGCTTTAAGCAGTGAGCACTCGAGATAGATAAGATTTTATGCATTTTGCGCACCCCTAATACTGAAGTTAAGTCCGAGTGCTTCAGCAGCCTCCTCCGCTGCTTTGTACCGAAACGCTCCTTTGCCCACTTCTTCGTAATTCCTGACTATTTTAAGAAGAGGGTCTGTTCCATTTGCAACTCTATGTGCTGTTCCCAGAATAATCCTGTTGTGAAGACATTCAAGACTCAATATTCCGCGACCCCCTTGACGGCGTGAGATGTACAGTCGCGGAACGAAAGACTTAAGATGCATGCTTTTGTTCATGTGCATAACCTTTCTTGTCCCGATATCAAGAGATCTGAGCTCGTTCTTCGTCCATGGAACTACTCCAAAGAATAAAGTAGTACCGGGACGGCAAGCATGTTCTTTGCAGATACTTTGTTCCTCGCCGACAGTTCGGAAGACCAAATCTGTCGGATGAGACATTTGTATCTGCTTCGGAGAATATCCTTTATAGATGTCACATCCTGAATGCGGCTCTGTGGCACGCCCAGGTATGTATAAGACTCTCCAGCGCAAAGGTGTCGTATGGCGCTTCTATCAACGAGCTCAGGATCTTCAGGGATGCCATTAAGTTTTCCTCGCTTCAAATAAACCTTGGCGCATTTGTCTAACCCAAATTCCATTCCAATTTCCTTTGTATATCGTTCGACAATCCCCAGAGCTAGATGCAGTTGCTCTCTGTTTTTAGCATAGATATTAAGATCGTCCATGTAAAATACAACAGTGACCCTGTACTTTCGATCTGCAGGTTTGCCGCACGAGTACCAGTCGGAATGGCGCAGTGCTAGAAATAGTGGCAATAATGTAAGGCAAAAGAGGAGTGGGCTCATGGTATCGCCCTGAAAGACACCTCTCTGAAACGTGACCTTGTTAGTTGTCACACGATTTTTGCCAGATGAGATAGTAAATCTGGTTTTCCAAAGCGGCATCAATCTCCCTATGCACCCAACTATTTGCGAATGAACCTTTACGATTTCCAAAAGACAGATGATAAGTCTATGGGATGTCAAATCGAAAGCTTTCGATAATCCATCCAGGCCATCGATAGGTCACGCTGGTAGAATGCTGCATCTTTGCAGACACATCTATCGATGAGCAGGTTCTCCCGACATCCGGCTACGCCTTTCTTTGAGCCTCGTTGTTCATACATTTCTTGCCACACAGTTTCAATTCCCCGAACAATCCTATCATTTAGGATAGCTGTGAATATCTTATAAAGCGTGTTCAGACAAGTTATTGGCCTGTAGTTCTTCGGGTCAGATAAGTTGCCTATTTTCGGCAGGAGTATTGTGCGCCCTTCCACCAAACAGTCTGGAATCGGCTCTTCCGACTTCGAATATGAGGTGAAAATACGGGCCAAATGCTGGTGGGTTGAAGAAAACTTCTTCCACCAGAAGGTTTTGATACAATCTGGTCCCTCTGGTTTGGGTGGGTGTTCGACAGTAACTGGAGGGTCTTGGAAGAGTCGAGATGGGTCAGAGAGAAAATGCTGATTTTCTCTGAACCACCTCTCCCTTCGCTCTAGACTTCTCTTAGCGTCAGATAGTATCCGTATTCTCTCAACAATATGCTGTCTGATGGTCAGCAGCTTTGACTTGCCAAAGTGTGTGATAACGGGTCCGGAGTTCGCGCGCGAACTTTCGAACCTTGGCGGTAAAATTCCTGCCAGATGTGATGTAGTCAATCACACACTGAATGCGGGACGCGTACTGTCTTGCCCAGCCTATCTTTCTGGCAAGTTGATGCATTCGTCTTTTGGTCACACAATAATTGATAGCCCAGAGGTCGGATTCTCCGGGAAAATGTCCACGAAGCTCATCAACCATTTCAGCCAGATCTTTAGGCTTGAGAGAAACCTTGGTGTTGATGTTTCTCCGGGTCGTAAAGCATCGCTCTTCATCTATTGGATGTATGCCCGCGGTTGGTCTTGGTGTCGCCTCTCTTTCTCTGTTGCCGGCTTGTTCTAGCTGTGGTAGAGTAGGCGTTCCGCTTACATAGCCCCTTTTAAGGAGTATTTCAGCATGGTTTCGCAGACGTTGCTGCGAAAAGTGCGATAGCTCCGGGTGTTTCTCGCAGCACAGAGCATGCAGCCATGCCATGTAACCCCGTTCAGGGGCCATACTTGCATCGTAGCACTCTAGCAAGTCGTGATTCAGTTGCTCCGTCCACCCAAAGGTTGCGAGATCCCGCCGATCCATCGCATTGTATCCATTTTCATTGGCTCCCCCAGCTCTAGATTGGTCGGCATGGTTGGCCGACCCATTGGCGGGAGCCCTGCGCTTTCTGTTGTTTTGAACCGCACTTACTACAACTATGTTCGGTATTGTCATTGTTGTTCCCACGAGAAGCTAGGGAAACGGGTTCGTCCATCCTTGTAGAGCCCCGCATGCAAGGATAAGGCTGCGTACTCTGAGAGGTCGCCCGGTATCCCAGAGTCACTGTTCTAGACACCTCACCCAGGTGCCATTCAGCTTTCGGCACGGTTTTCACACCTCCGCTTGGGGGTTAATTCCTTCGGGACCACCCCTGGACAATTGTCCGCGACTGCCTATTTATTTTTGTAACCATATTCAGCAGATACCCTTGGGACAGGGACCCTCTATCCGCAACCCGAGAATGCGTTCGGTTGCTTTGTCATAGGCCCTTTGGTTTTTTAAACGATGCATTAGCGTAATTAACTAGAGCGTCCGGTATAGGTATATTTCTTACTTTCCTAGTAACTCGATCATTCTTTCGTTACTGTACTCTACCTCCGACTCTATACGCGTTCTTACACTGAATCCCTAATGGTCGAACCTTTCGTTACTCTAGCGACAAGCGTTAAGTCTGAACCGTTTAATTCCTATTATTAATATTTGTTTATTAACCTTTGTGAGATAGCCCAGCGTAAAAACGAATACCTTTACTTTTCTTAGACTGTATCACCTATTTCTAATAAACTACAAGTACATGGTAAAAAATGAGGTGGTCAAATGACCCAGCAAGACTTATGTTTAGACAGATGGTCCTATATCAAAAAGTAACTTTAAGCACTATGCCGCCAGTTTCAAGCGGGACAGGTGAGCACAAGCGAAAATTGGATTTTACATGTGTAAGTGGTGAATTACTGCAATTTAGTTTTGTACGGCTTTCTTCCCAGTGATAGATACTTTTCCAAAAATGACAAAAAACCTAACACCGTACAACAGTAACGGTACCGGAAGTTGAGACCATTTTTTAATTCTCCCACAATTTTGGAAGCAATAAGGGTCATATATTGAATAAATAATAAATAAATAATAATAATAATAATAAT
>NC_046660.1:145278010-145281357 GCF_010883055.1 Belonocnema kinseyi
CAATAGAAAGTATTGATACGCACCTCTCTTTGAGTCAACTTTGAAGTATGCTAATGAAAGGCCGAGTAAATCAGGATTTTGTATTTCGTACGAGTTAACCAGGCTTTCTTATTTCGTAATAAACGTCTTTGCCTTCTATGTGAATTTTTCTTTCTAAACTGGTTTAAACCTTGAGATTGGTTAAAAAAAAACGCTGCGTTGATTTTTTTTGATTGACACAGGACCAGGAAAAAATAAATTATTCAACTTGTTTCCTGTAAAGTAATAACTTTTATCAGAATATTTTCTATTCGGAAAATGTTTTGAACGTAATTAGGAGAAATTGAACTAATTATAGAAGAAGTAGACAGTATTGATATTAAATTGTATGGAATTGAGGGGTTCTTAGTTGAACATTAAGAATATAATTGGAATCCCAGTGGCGCCGGAACAAAATTTTTTTTGGGTTGCAAACTCTCTATTGTATATGGTAGACATAGGGAAATTCAGAGGGGTAGATCTCCCAATGGTAGATCCCCCCAGTCAAAAAGGGGGGGGGTTGCTCCTTGCCCTGTTTCTTCCGGCGCCACTGTGTAATCCTGGTGAATTTGGTTAAAAACTGCCTTATTTTATAGACGAAAATTGAATTCTTACCTCGAAAAATTGTACCAGTTATAGTTTTAAACTCCCTGACTGTTAGCAGTGAAACACGTAATTGCTGATACGAGGTGTGTTCCAGAAATAAGGTGACTTTATGATTTTCTCCAAAAATATTCATTTATGCCTCAATATTTATGTTGTCCCTTTCAAAGTAATCCCCCTCAGATATAATACACTTGTGCCAACGCTTTTTCCAATCATCGAAGCACTTCTGATAATCATTTTGTGGTATAGCCTCGAGTTCTTTCAGCGATGTAGTTTTTATCTCCTCAATCGTTGAAAATCGATGTCCTTTCATGGGTCTTTTCAGTTTTGGGAAAAGAAAAAAGTCACCGGGGGCCAAATCCGGTGAATATGGAGGCTGAGGCATGACTGTGGTGCTGTTTTCGGTCAGAAAATCTTTTACGAGCAACGATGAATGAGCAGGTGCATTATCGTGATGCAAAAGCCACGAATTGTTTTTCCAAAGTTCCAGACGTTTTTTGCGTATCGCCTCTCGCAAACGGCGCATAACTTGAAAGTAATACTCCTTATTGACCGTACGACCTTGTGGTAAGAATTCCTGAGTCACTACGCCACGGTGATCAAAGAAGACAGTGAGCAAAACCTTCACATTTGACCGAACTTGACGTGCTTTTTCGGGCTTGGAGACTCAGGATGCTTCCACTGAGACGATTAGGCTTTAGTTTCGACGTCATAAGCATACACCCACGATTCATCCCCAGTTATAACCCTTTTGAGAAAATCAGGATCATTATTGACTTCATTCAACATCTCCTGAGCGATGGTCATGCGATGGATCTTTTGATCAAAATTAAGCAGTTTTGGAACAAATTTCGCTGACACACGTCTCATGCCCAAAACGTCCGAAAGACAGCATGGCATGAGCCAACCGATATGCCAACATCTTCAGCAACTTCTCTGATGGTAATTCGGCGATTTTTCAACACCATTTCTTCCACTGCTTGAACGTTTTCATCTGTTGTTGACGTGCTGGGACGTCCAGGGCGAGGTTCGTCTTCGACATCCTCTCGGCCTTCTTGGAACAGCTTGTACCAATTATACACATTTTTGTTATTCAGAGTAGACTCACTGTATGCAACTGTCAACATTTCAAGAGTTTTAGAGCACTGGATTCTATTTTTCATACAAAATTTAATGCAAACTCTTTGCTCCATTTTTTTCGAAAGAAGAAAATCGCCGAGCACACCAAACCCTTCTAACCTTTTACGCCTCTGCCAGAAAAACAAAACGAGCTTTATAGTCAAAACTGGGAACATAAGATCGTGACGAGTGTACTAACACAACAAAACAAAAAATTTAAAACTTGAATGTACGTAGCCCGCGAAAATTGAAAAGTCACCTTACTTTTTGAACACACCTCGTATAAGATCATTTTTTGCACAAAAAGCACAATTTTTTAATCGCGTTAATTGATTTTATATTTGGACGTTATTTGAGCTCTACTGCAAATACCTATATGGGTGTCTGTAAAATTCACTAATAGGATTCTATATAAGGATCCTATGAGTGACCTATATAGGATTCTACATATGGTTACCTATATAGATCAGTATAGGTGCCGCCTATATGAAATAAAACAGCTTCCTGCATAGGATCCTTTATAGAATCCTAAATGATTCTATGGTAAGGGTATGGGTTCCTTCTTCCTACGTTAGAATTCATATTAGAACCTTTACAGGTTCCTACTACTAGGCAGTCGCATAGTCAAAAATACCTACTGTGCAGTTGTATCTGCTATAGGAAACTACTGACAAGCATTTCCGCTTCACCATCTGTCCTATATAGGTCACTAATAGGATTCTATATAGTATCCTATGCAGGAAGCTGTTTCATTTCCTATAGGTGGCTCCTATACTGACCTATAATAGTGACTCTATATAGGTCACTTAGAGGATCCTTATATAGAATCATATTAGTGATCTATATAGGTATTTGCAATAGGGAGGTTAAATACAGTCTCTTCTAAGCATCAGTCTATTCAATCCATCGATTTCCGCCTTTAAGAGAGCGTACCAATGTCTAGCAAGGCTTAGGGTGTTTCTATACCTCTGGAAGCAGGCAGCCTGCATGGAGAAAATCCATAAGAGTGCAAGAGATAGAGAATGGTCCACCCCTTTCACTCTTATGGGTTTTCTGCATGTAGGCTGCCTGCTCTCAGAGGCATGAAGCTTGCTAGGGGTTTTAGTGATATACACAAGAACTGAAAAGTTCCTAAGTCAATTTACTTTTCCATAGGGAATTTCTGTACGTAAGGTTTGAATTCATGGATTCAATTCTTTATTGCTTTGTATTCTTATAAAAGAAAATGAATAAATCATACACAAATTTGTTAATTAAATTCTTTATGATTCATTCAATGAAAGTATATCGTAAACCTGAGGGTTTTGAAATTTAAAAAAATTTACATACATAGAAACAATATATATACAGTCTGTCAAGTTAAAGCGTGGGTGGCTTTACTCGCAGTCGGTAAGGTGTATCGACATGATTTTGGTGTCAAAATATTAAGAAGAGCTCCCTCTTTCATGATTTTTGATTTAACATTCAGTTTGCTTTCAATTCTCATCTTGTTATGTAGGTTAGTAGGTGCAATCTCCCAAACCCATGTTTCGAGAAACAACCCCAGAGATGCACTTTTACCGGATGTTTTACAGTCCGATGCACTAATCTTGAGGTTGAATGTG
>NC_046660.1:145281457-145289109 GCF_010883055.1 Belonocnema kinseyi
CGAGGGCGCATACTTTGAATAAAATATTTGTTATCATTCTCTTGAAATAAATGTGTTTTTTTCTTGAAAAAATACCGGTTTCATATGTATACACCTGATATTCTTGTGTCATCTTTGGCGCGTTGCAAGGAGGTGCAGGTGGGTTGAAAAAAAAGTTATTAGCATAGTCTCATTTCGTAGGCAATCGTCTACAATTCCTAAAAAGTTTAGTACGTTTCGATGAAATCCTGGAACACGAGTTAAATTTCTCGAAAATTTAAAATTTCCCCCATTTTAATTAAATGAAAAACAAAAAAATTACGGATTCTCTTTCTACGGACATGAAAATGGAGGGGGGGGGGCTTTCCCTGTAGATCGAAATACGTTTTTTGGACCACCCTGATATATATTTATATATTTTAAAGTTACAATGTCGAGCTTAATGCACTGCTGGACTCGCGGAATGACTTTTTCCCAGGCAACGCACTGGATGATTTTACTTCCGTTACTCAAGCGAAACTTCATGACGTATTTTTTGTCACTTGCAACAACCTTTGGAGCGTCAACGGATTCAATTTGCGCAATTATTTGCCTGATGAAAAAATTTACACAATTAATGCATAAAGATATTTGTACAAAATTGTTTTAGACTTTTTTTTATTAAAATCGATTATTTTTTACTAATATACTATTTTATTTAAAAAATTTTGAAAATATATGAAATATTTAATAACTTGAATGTATTTATTATACATGTTCAACACGTTTACTGTTATTATTGGAAAAAGTTGATATTGTATAATGAAACGAATAAAAATGTTGCATGCTAAAAATTTATATTTAAAAAACCATCAAAACTTATGCAATAACGGCAAGTTATCTTTTTTGAAATTGTTTTCAATGAAAATGAGGATAAATTTGAATAAAAACTAAAAGAATTGTAATAGATCGGCAAATTGAGGCTAGCAAAAAAACATCACACTTGGAGAATATAAAAAATATACTTACACAGTCTTGCATCCGGTTTTGATCGCGTCGATCTACTCATCAGAGGAGTGTTCGATTTTTTTATTATTCTCCATTTTTTGGATGAAGGACACGCGTTTTTGCTTTATTTTTAGCTTGGAAAGAAGCGTCTGAGGCTGGCTTTACAATGTAGCCTATGAATTGTACGTACGTCAACGCACGTTCGTATAAACCAGCCCCATGCTTCGCCCCCACTTTTCTGTTTTCTTACGATCCGGAGGGGAATTGTCGGTGAAACTAATCCAACAAATGGCGCCACAAAAAGTAGGTCTGTCTTTTTCATTGAATTGCATTAAGAGAAAGGAAAAATAATTAAAAACTTGATGCTGTTTGCAAATAAACAAAAAACAAAAAAATAGATGACAAAATAAGTCTAACCATTACTAATTATTTAAAAAAAAGAAAAAGTCATGAAAATATGTAGTTTAATATGAATAAAATTTAATTTTGAGATACACTTTCAAAGCATGATCAGAAGAATTATAAAAAAATATATGACGTATATTGTATATTGAGGGAATAATTTGGTAAAAAGTTAATGAAAAGACTAATAAATAAGAAAGTGGATTTAATATTATTCAATATAATGTATATATTTATTTAAATCGAACCGAATATCATATATACATTTATACAGTGCAATCATTTATTTGTTGCTTAATCTTGAAAGCTTTTTTCTCGCTGCATTCAACCCCTAATAATTTTATTAAAAATTTGTTATTTAAAGGAGATTTTGAAACAAATAGTTAATTATATTATTGCAAACCTCATTTCTAAAATTAACAGACTATAAACTATTAAACTCTATAAACAAATGTACTGTACTCATGACGGAGTGTAGGAGGAAATTCACTTTTTTCGTTCAGCTTGACGCTCCAAACTTTTGTCTTCTCGAATTGTTTATTAATAATTTTTCTACTCAAAGCATGGAAAAACTGAAATTATGTGCATAACAATTTTTTACGCTTTGATAACTGATCCGGGAAACTCTATATTGTCTAAAATTAATATTTAGGGACTCATAAAATACAAATAATTTGTTTATCATTCCATTTATTTGTTGGAAACAAATTTGATAAACAAATTAACAAATAGTCTTATTATCGGTAGAAATTTTTGGTGCTAAAAGTGCTTCACATTAATGTAGGAATTACATTTAATAACAAAAATAATTTAAAAGTTTATAGTAACTATCTTTTGGCAAAATAGTATAATTTGAGATTTCTCAAATTATTATTTCCTTCAAGCTCCAGGAAGACTTCAGGTATTCCCTGATACAATAAATATTTAATAATATTTGATAAAATATAACAATTTAAATTTTTGTAAATACATTAGATAAAGAAATTCTAAATTTTGGTCCTTTCGCATTGAAATTTTTTTTGCACTGAAAATATTTTAAGCTTTTGGGCGAATAACTGCTAGTCACAAAAATATGTGAGAAGTTAAAAATAACCATTGTTATGAATAATTTTCGTGAGAAAATATTCAAATGTAAGGTTTTTTTCAAAATGTTTATTTTCTTTAATCGCTACAATGGCTACGGATATTCCTAAAAAATCTATCTTTGATCATATTTAGTGTAATATAACAACTTACATGTTTATAAATAATTTACATAAAAAATGTCCCAATGTTGGCAGTATAACTCGGAAAAAGTCGGGTTTTCAATCGTAATAGATTGGAAATGAATCATAACAGTGCATGCTAAGATTCACTCAATACAAAATCTTTTGACAATAACCCACCGACTGGGCCATCAAAAAAAATTTTAATTTGATAAGGGGCCATCCATATACCACGTGAACAATTTTTCACCATATTTTGACCCTCCCCCTCCCCCCTCGTAGACAGCCGTAGAATCTGGACAAATACCCCCCCCCCCACCCAACTTTGTCCACGTGGACGTATTTTATGAAAATATAGATATTATTAGCCTTCAAAATGTCCGGGAGGTTGCGACAATTCCATGGACGTCATTTGAGTACTCACTAAAATTTCAGATTCTTTTGTATTCATATCTCAACAGTTCGAAACTCGTTTACTAGCCAACAGCTGTTGGTGCATTTTGCAACAATCTATCGTTAAACTGGTCGGAAATTCGAATGAAAAAACGTCATTTTAGTACTCTTCAAACACACGGGGAATTATTGTTTGGATGCTGAAAACTAACAATAAGTCTGACTGGCAGCTCCTTAGTGGTGCCAAAGTTAACTAACAGACTGTGAAACATGACAAAAATTCGAGTAAAAAAACGTAATTTTAGTACTCTTGAAACCCATTGGGGATGATTTTTCAGCTGCAAACAACTACCAAGAAGTTTGACTGGCAGCTCCCGAGTGGTGCCAAAGTTGACTGGCAGGCTGTCAAACATGCCAAAAATTCAAGTCAAGAAACGTGCTTTTAGTACTCTTGAAACCTATTGTTGCGAGCTATGAATTTGCATAAAAAGTGAGACTTTCGTAGTTTCTTTTTTTATATACATATTATTTTTATAGAAGTATCCAATAGATTAAAATTTTAGTTATTGAAAAGGACAAAACTTTCATCCGGTTTTTGAAGAATTTTTAAGGAATTTCGGTAGAATTGTAATGAGTTTTAAGATTTTGAAGTAATTTTAAAATATGAAAAATGTTCTTGAATTATTTAAAGTCTGTTAAATCTTTTGAAATCTTCGGAAATTTGTGGAAATCCTTTAAAATCTATTAAATTTCTGAAAATATATATTAAATGTTTTTTAATCTTTTAAAATATCTTAAAAAATTTTTGGATATAGTTTAAATCTTGTTTAAGCACATAGAATATACAAAAATAATTTGTAGAATTTCTAAAATCTAAAATATTAGTAGATATATAACACGAGTAGCTATGACTCCTGGTTGAAACTAATGCCCCCCCCCCCCCCCCCCCCCCCCCCCCCCCCGTAAACCCTCATTAATCGAAGTTTCGTGGGTCACTGAGGTAGGTATTTAATTTAGAAGATAAATAAGATAAGGCTATTGTGTAGACCATATGTGCTACGTTTAAATCGTAAAAATAAAATTGGAAATCAGCTAATTTAGTTTTGCAAAAAACCGACAGAAGTTACAATAAAATGTTTGATAACCAATTTTTTTAAAGAATGCGCATTTTTTTAAAGAGACAATGCAACTATGCCTGTTTTAATATCAATGCATGTTATGAATTGTAATAATATACATTTATGGAAACGATATACAAGTTGAGATACAAATTCGGGTGCGAAGTACGAGATACGTGATGAGAATGTTTTCGTTAAAGTCGAAGGAGCTTTAACAAAAAAGAAGACACTACCACTAAATTACTGCTATCGATGCTTTGGCCTTTAATTTTAAAAGGTCTGTGCACTAATGTGGAGGGTAATACAAAGACCAAGCGCGAAGCGCACGGTAAATACATTATCGAGCGCGGAGCGCGAGATAAATATATTATCGAGCGCGAAGTGCGAGGACCAATAGTCGCACGCCCTAGGTGCGCTTAAACGTGCGCTTTTACGAATGTGTCTGCCTGTATGTATGTCTGTCTGTGGACATGATGACTGTTGAAAAAATTAATCTATTATAGATTGGCCTTTGGTACACTTGTTTAGTGTCCTAAACCAAAGTTCAAGTTCGTTAGCCAGTCATTTTGGATGAAAAATCAACAAGTGGGCACATTTTTAATATTTTTGAGACCACTTTTTTCAATATTCAAAATTTTTCTGCATAATTATTCATAGTATTTAAAAAGTGGAAAAATTTATCCTAATGACTTTTTTCTTAACATGAAAAATTATTAAAGTTATAGCATTTACAAAATTCCAAAAACACGAAAATGAACATTTGAAGAAGATCTGCATATTTGTTATCAAACACTTTTTGCTGGGATGTGCAGTTTTCGCTTTAATCATGAAAAACATCATTAACTGTACAAAAATCTGCCCGCTGCGTGGGCACATTCTTATTTCAAAAATTTAACTTTTAATGTTTTTCATGCTATTTTTCACGATTTAAACTAAAAACAGAATTATCTAAAAATTATTCATGATAAATAAATCATTTTTACATTCTCATCAGGTAAGGTTTTAGATTTGTGTAAAATTTGACCCCCCTAGTTTTTGTCAAAAGGTCGACGTTTTGAGATCCAATGAATCTGAAAGACAGGTTTTTACGAATGTGTCTGTATGTCTATTTGTCTGACTGTGAGAACGATAACTTTTGAAAAAATGAATCTATTCGATTGGCCTTTGATAGACTCTTTTAATGTCTTAAGCTAAATGCCAAGTTCGTTAGTCAGACATTTTGGATAAAGATACTAAAAGTTGAGCCCATTTTGAACATTTTTAAGCACACATTTTCTCGTGATTCAGAAATTCTTTTAAAAAATGTTACTTCTCGATATACCTACAAGATTATCATATGAACTTTTTGAATTTTTTCGAAAAATTGAAAATTCAAATTTTTACCGCACAAAAACTAATCAGAAATTGCATTTTGCGGTGAAACTATGCAAGATAAGAAAAAAATGATAAGACAAACATTGTGCACCTAAAAAGTATCTACAAATTTGTTATTAATCACTTTTTTATAGGACACGTAGTTTTTGTTTTATTTATAAAAAAACATTAAAAATACAAGAATTAAATTTTTCGACACACGAAACAAGCTAAGCAAAAATAAATACATACAATTTTCACCGGAAGTAGAGCAAACAATTTTTATTAATGGCTTTTTTACATTCTCATCAGAGAAGGTATTCGATATGTGTAAAATTTTACAACCCCACCCCCCTTCATCCAGTTTTTGTCAAATGCCTATGTTTTGAGACCCCCTGAATCCGAAAAATAGGTTTTTGCGAAGATTTATGTATGTCTGTCTGTATGCACTTATGCCTGTCTGCCTGGCAGCACGATAACTTTTGAAAAAATCATTCTATTAGATTGGTCTCTGCTACACTCTTTTAGTGTCCTAAACTAAAAGTCAAGTTCGTTAGCCAGTCATTTTAGAAGAAAATTCAAAACGTGAGCACATTTTGAATAATTTTAAGACCACTTTTTCAAAATTGAAGAATTCTTTGTACGGTTATTCATAGTATTTAAAAAGTCTAACAATTTATCCATATGATTTTTTTCATAAAATTAAAAATGATTAGAGTTGTAGAATTTACAAAATTCGAAAAAGCACACGAAAATGAACCTTTTAAGCCAAATAACGGACAATATGAAAAATGGCAAGAGAAGGAAAAGTTTGATTTCTAAATGCCCTAGAAGATCATAACAACTTTTTGGATTTTCTTGATTTAGAAGTTGAAAACGGTAAGGCTGCTCATTAGACCGTATATGTAAAGTTTAAATCATAAAGAAAACATTGGAAATGAGCAAATTCAGTTTATGGAAAAACGAAAAAAGTTGTAATAAAACGTTTAATAAAAACATTTTTTTAAACGGGATAATGAAACTTCGTCTGTTTTAATACCAATGCAGGGTACGAATGATAATAATATACGTTTATGGGAATGATATAATGTTTCAGGGATAAGCTCGAGTGCAAAGCACGAGATACGTGATGAGAATGTCTTTGTTAAAGCCAAAGGAGCTTTAACAAAAGAGAATTCACAATCACCAAATTACTGTTGTCGATGCTTACACCTATAGTTTTAAAAAGTCTATGCATAAAGATCAAGTGCGTAACGCGAGGTAAATATATTATCGAGCGCGAAGCGCGAGAAACAACAGTCGCGCGCCCTAGGCGCGCTCAAACTTGCGAGCGAAACAAGACGCGCGCTCAGCGGGCGATGAGAATATGCGCGCTAGGCGGGCAGATTTTTTTTTCTAACTTTTCTAGTAACTCGATCATCCTTTCGTTACTGTACTCTACCTCCGACTCTATACGCGTTCTTACACTGAATCCCTAACGGTCGAACCTTTCGTTACTCTAGCGACAAGCGTTAAGTCTGAACCGTTTAATTCCTATTATTAATATTTGTTTATTGCCCTTTGTGAGATAGCCCAGCGTAAAAATGAATACTTTACTTTTGTTAGACTGTGTCACCTATTTCTAATAGACTACAAGTACATGGTAAAAAATGAGGTGGTCAAATGACCCAGCAAGACTTATGTTTAGACAGATGATCCTATATCAAAAAGTAACTTTAAGCACTATGCTGCCAGTTTCAAGCGGTACAGGTGAGCACAAGCGAAAATTGGATTTTACATGTGTAAGTGGTGAATTACTGCAATTTAGTTTTGTACGGATTTCTTCCCAGTGATAGATACTTTTCAAAAAATGACAAAAAACCTAACACCGTACAACAGTAATGGTACCGGAAGTTGAGACAATTTTTTAATTCTTCCACAATTTTTGAAGCAATAAGGGTAATTTATTACTGTACGGCATTTGGGTAATTCGCTTTGTATACTTATGGAGTTTCGTTATTCAGCAATGCCGTACGTATTTGCAAGTACAGTGGTGAGAAACTAAGGGATGTAACCCTTTCCTGGGACTCACATGGTATAAGATCATTGCAAAACGTACGGCATATTTTTCAAAATATTATGTACAGTCTGTCAAGTTAAAGCGTGGGTGGCTTTACTCGCAGTCGGTAAGGTGTATCGACATGATTTTGGTGTCAAAATATTAAGAAGAGCTCCC
>NC_046660.1:145289209-145293481 GCF_010883055.1 Belonocnema kinseyi
TTTTGCTCGACACCTTGACAAATGTAATTCCATGTAGAAACATGCGCTTAAATAAAATATTTTACCAAAAAAGTTACCCACGCTTTAACTTGACAGACTGTAACACTTAACAGTATGTTGATCATTGTGGCGTCTAAAAATTATGGTTAATGTAAGTATAAATATATAATTCACTGAATTGTGAGGGTCTATTCAATTATTGTAGCTGTAAGATCATTAATTCATGTACGGCAACTCATTTTTTGACATTATGTTAGTGAATATTATTTTTGTGCCTTATAGTTGTTTATAATTAATGGTACCAAATAAAAATATCAATAAAAACAATTAAATTGTATACATTTAAAGATTAGTTAAATGCTCCTAGATTGTCAAGAGGAGGAATATTTTCAAATATTATTGCTATTTTAAATGTAATAAAGGTAAATAAATAAAGAAAAAAGATGACGTACATTTTAATGTAGACCATTTTTTACAGCTGATAAAAATGTCGATGACGTTTGTGGTGTGCCTTATGGTTATTAATTACTGTAAGGAATGAAAATATTGTTTATTTCAATATGTAATAATAAATAAAAATAACAATGCCCTTCATTTGAGATGGAACATAATATATAATATATCCAAACAGTGAAAACCATTATTGTCAGCGTTCAGGCATTTGTTAGATTTTTTCGTTAAATAACTAAATTTGAAATATGATTATAATTTTCATAGAAAAGATATCTATAGAAATTTATCGAGGCTCATCTAACATGTTTACTGAACTCACAAAAGAAGCGGCAGTGCCGTAGACACCTGCGTTACGGCCTCTCCCGTAAAACACAGTTAAAGGTAAATCAAATTTAAAAGTATAAAAGTATTCTAATAAACAAAATATTGTTTGCATTAATATTTCTCATTAATTGTATTATTTTTAAGGGCATGTGATACTTTGAAAATGATCGATTTTACCAGTTTTAGGTTCCCCGGCTTTAATAAAATAACATTTAATAAAATACTTTCAAAATCACTTAATTTTGTGTTGTTTCACATGACCAACCCCTATACTAATTAAGGGTAAGAGTTACAATCCTTGGTTTCACAACCTCTCAATTTGAAAATACGTGCGGCGTTGCTAAATAACGAAACTGCATCAATTAAAGCGAAACTTGTGAAGATGTCTATAACAAGAAGAGCCGAGGGAAGTAAACACTTCTATGTAGTACCACTTCTTCACCATGATTAGTAAATAATCATAAACAATAAATAAATATAGCTGCCCAAATAATTAATGATAATGCATTATATTTTATTGTGTGTGGAATAAAATTTTAACCTAAAAATTCGATTTACTTATTTAATTTTACTTATTTATTTACTCTATTTACTTTTTTAACTAGAAGTTTATCTGTAGAGCGAACAAATATTGAATTTTAATACTCTTTGCTTAAGGGTGTTGGTTAAATCCGAATTTGCATTTTTATATAGGTACGGCCCTGACTCAATATAATTTTTTTTCGAAGGATTTGCGAAAGAAAGAAAGAAAAATTGTCTAATATCCGGGGTTTTGCGAGATCCTCGGATCAATAAAATGTTGAAAAAGGGCAACAGGGCAAGTCTTATTTGTTGTGAAAATAATCATTTTCTCAACAAATTTTTTGATTTTTCAACATTTTATTGATCCGAGGATGTCGCAAAACCCCGGATATTCGACTAGTTTTCTTTCTTTCGTTCACAAATCCGTCAGAAAAAATATATATTGAATCAGTGCCATACCTATAAAAAAATTCAAAGGCGGATTTAATCAACACCCTTAAATAAGACGAAGAATGAAAAGTCTAGGCTCAAACTCCAATCGCTTCATTTTGCACAAAAATTACTAAAATTGAGTTTGTTTGCTATATAGATATATTTGAATTTAAAAAACGAGAACATATACAGAGCGAAAAATATAAAATTATAATATTTTTTAAGTAAAATAAAGAACTCGAACTTTAATCTTTGAACGGATTTAAAAAATATGTTGGTAACATTGTAAATCTATTTTATTGTGTTGTGCTAATTATGTTGCTCACAGTGATGAGACGCCATGAGATAGACAATCGTTGGAAATCATTAACAATTTATTGATCTGGTGAGTTTATTAACAATAAATTGAATCGTTTAGTTTAAATACATACTGAAAGCATATACTGTAAATTAACACTCTAAGCATACTGAATTGATAAAGGTAAATATTGATAATAACAGCTTGCGAAGTAGTAACAGATATATAACCTCAAAATTGTACCCGTTTCCAAATGTTAATCAAAATTTATTTTTTCTTACTTATAATTTCGAATGAGAAATTTTTTAAATCAAGGTTGCATAATATATGTATAAAACTGTTTTTAAGCAATATGTCGGGAATTCAAGATTTGGATGATGAGCAAGCCTACCCTTACGAAATGGTTTCGTTTTCGGGGTATGAGGATGAAAATGGAAGACTCGTTGTGGATATTTAAGCTCATGAATTTCATTGAAGAGAAATAAATTGAAGCATATTACTAAATATCCGCCACCTCCATATGACAAGACGACTTTACGGGAGCTGAATAAAGTTCTCAAAAATTTTTGAAGCGCTCCAGATTACTGGGCTTAATACGAAATAGATTTTAAAGGCCGTGCCAGTAAGTTATTCATGTTATTTATATTATATTTTAATTTAAAATCTGACAAAGGCTATACTATTTTATAAAAATTTGGTTATAGAAACCTTGGACGAAGCGAAAGTCAGGCTTAATAACCTGAAACTACAGGAATATGCTTACACAAGTGATACCGAAAATACAGGAGCACAAAATTCAGAGATTAGAAAACAGAGGTACCGAGCTCCAATCCTGCAAGTGAGTTCGCAAAAGGAAGAAGACATTTTTACTGTATCAAAACCCTTAGAAAATTTCGACATCGGTGAAGAAAACCTTTTAAGTAATGGTAATAACATTGAATCACATTAGTGAAATTACAATTGATTAAAAATGATTTCCTTCCGTTATAGAAGATATTTTTAACAAAATTGTTCTTCCTGAATAGATTTTAATACATTGACCAGAAGCGATGATTCTCCTTCATCACAAAAAGGAAAAAGGTACAAGAAGCAAAAAAACAGTATTCCTTCGAAGAAAAAACTTTTTCTTCCTAAGCGACACGACTTAAAAAAAAACAGGTATCTACATTTTTATCCGCACAACTTTTTAAATTATATAATTTGATTTTTAAAAGATATGTTCAATATACTCATTTTTACTTTATAGATTCTGACAAATGTGCGAGCAGTGATGATTCTGTTTCATCTCAGAAACGAAAAAGTGCGAAAACGTAAAAAATGACGCACCCTGTACAAAGTATATCATTTGCCAATAAAAACAGTTCTCGTAAGTCATGCACAATATTTTGCCTGACATTTAATTTATTGAAGATATTTGTGACATAATTGTTATTGTTTTTATAGGTTCTGACAGATTTGCAAGCAGCGATGAATCTATTTCATCGCAAAAAGGAAATGTCAGCAGGAAACGAAAGTCAACAATTCTTCTTTAAATTGCAAAAATTGGTATGAACAAAAATTTTCATCAGTTATAAATAATAATGGATTAAAATGTTTCTACAAATAATATTGTAACTAATTTTTCTTACGAAAAATAAAAAACCTTCTCCTAAACGCACTAAATCAAAAATAGCAGGTAATTCCAGTTTCTGCCGGACTTGTTTAATTATATATTTTTACATTCTCATCAAGAGAATCTATTAGATTTGTGTCAAAATTGACCCCCCTCCCCAGTTTTTAACGATTGTACGCGTTTTGAGACCCCCTAAATTTGAAAAGCAGGTTTTACGAATATGTCTGTTTATCGTTCAGTGTGTCTGTGTGTGACTATGCGTATGTAGATTTTTAGTTTGTTAGCACGTTAACTTTCGAAAGAATTGACAGATTGGATTGGTCTTTTGTATACTCTTTTTGTGTCCTAAAATAAAGGTCAAGTTTATTAGCCAGCCATTTTGGATGAAAATTCATAAAGTGAGCATTTTAAGCCAAATAACGCACGATATGGAAAAAAGTCAGGAAAAAAAATGTTTCTTTAGCAATGCCCCACAAGATTATTCTAGAAAAATAAGTGTTTTTGGTTTCTTACCTAAAGGAGTGCGGCACATTGGGAAAAAATTACTTGTTTGGTTCAGAATAACGTACAGCCCACCAATCTTCACCGATTTCGACAAAACAAATTGAAAAAAAAATCTAATAAGATTTCT
>NC_046660.1:145293581-145295322 GCF_010883055.1 Belonocnema kinseyi
ACTTGAAATGTTTGGTATTGGATATTGTTGACAGATGACAATACGCCAATTAGCACAAATGGTAAGTTCCGACAGTGCCTACAAGTGTGCCTACTAGCCGCTCGATGGCAATTCCGGTTTCATATGTATACACCTGGTAGAAAGAAAAAAATTGTACGTATTATTCTTAATTTTTTGCAATTTTCGTTCACTTTTTCAAAAACATATTACTAATGGACAATTTTAATATTTCTTATGACTTTTTAAAACATTTTAAATTGTTTAAAATAACTTTCATTATTTAAACAATTATTTATTCACAACAAATTAAAAAATAATCGTCTTTTGTGATTGAAATGTAATTGCTTGTAATTTTTTGGTTTAGTACATTTTTATTTTTAAAAATGTAATTATTTAAACAATTCTTGATGGTCTATTTTCAAAATTTTTAAACATTTACCTAGACATGTCAACTTTCTTTTGAAAATAGTACACTGTAAAAAATACGTTTTAAAATTGCACTTCAAAGTGTAAATTTACACATATAAAATTTCATTTTAGATGCATTAGAATTACAGGTTAGAAAGCGAATTTCCACATGTTGTGTAGAATGACGTCTCTTACAGCTTTAATTCTATGAGTTTGCATGAATTCATATGACGTGTTGAAAATCACTACGTTCAGAATGTGTAAAAAAAGGACTCACATTGTACATAGTAAAATTCCCCAGACTGGTAAAATTACCGACTGCGCACAAATTTCTATTTTCTAACGAAAATTTCTCCACTTTTTAGTAATTTTAGATTCGTCCGTATAATATTCCACATTTGTGTAATTTTTGCGATTGCGTTTTTTTTTCGCTCGTTTATTCGCGTGTTATGACCGAACGTACATTTTAATTTGAAAACTTTATAGCTCGCTTTCGGCGAAAGCATAAATGCGAGTGACTGATTTTAAATTATAAATTTTATGCCATATAAGCTTGTGTAATTATAAATATATTCTTAATATGATCTTAATGATTAAAGTATTTGAGGTTAGGTTGATATTTTGCAGAAATTTTCCACTTTCCGTTGTTTTATTTAACGTCACATATTAAATTTCAGTTCAGTTGAAAATTTTACGCTTTCGTGCAATTTTAGACATTTCTATACTAATTTCACGCCGCTGCGCGTGAGTCCACTTTTTACATACGTTTAGCGTACTAAAATTCCACAACCTTTTTTACAGTGTATACTATGCTACGTTTTGTTCAATATTTACATAATTTTTATACATTTGTTTTAATGTGTAATAAACTTGTATTTCTTTAAACAATCTTTATTTACGCAAACAATTGTTTTCTCGATAACTACAACAATGAAATAAAATATAACAATACAATTATGTTTATTTCTATACAATCTATAGAAGGAATACATTAACCATGTTTTAATTATTTGAACACATAATTTTTTTAATAATTACGTTTGAAAAAATGCTATTAAAATCGTACTTCATTTTATGTATTATATTTTATTTCATTTTTTCAGTTTTATAAAAATAACTGCTGAAACAAATAAAAATTGCTTAAATAAATACAAATTGATGTAACATAATGAGAAATGTATCTAAATTATATAATCATTCAAGAATAAGAGTGGATTGAAAGTTAAAGTTATTAGTATACAGTCTGTCAAGTTAAAGCGTGGGTGGCTTTACTCGCAGTCGGTAAGGTGTATCGACATGATTTTGGTGTCAAAATATTAAGAAGAGCTCCCTC
>NC_046660.1:145295422-145305248 GCF_010883055.1 Belonocnema kinseyi
TCTTTAGCTAATATTAGTTTATTAAACTTAGACGGTTTCAACACTTTTCCTGTTATTGACGAGCACTTTGAAAGTTAAATAGATAAAATGGTCATTTTTTCGTCATATTTGTTTGTTCATTTATAAAAAATTGAAAGCCTAAATACAAAATCAGGCTTGACAACTCTCTTAGAAATCTTAAAAACTTTTTTTCAAATTTTTTTTGTTCAAATCAAATCCATATACGAAACAACCAAACAAGAACGAATGTCTCGATATATTTGTAGAAGGAATGACAACTGAAGAAATAGGTATAAAAGTCTTGTTATTAACATAATTGTTTTTGTTTATTCGGTGTTAAATTAAAATTATTATTAGAATACGTATACTTAAAATCCTTTACAGAAAATCCTGTACTACTGCTCATAAAAATAATGAAGGCATTGCACGTTATTTATTTGGACAATAAAGAAACTCAACGGAAACTACGTGATATTGAAGCAATGCTAATTGCCAGTGGTATTAATCTTGATCTTCCACGCATTTTTTCTGAAAAGTACGACTTGTCATTGCCCTTTAGGAAGTCAGAGGATTTTCAGGCCTTCGTAAATCTTCTGAAATCGAATTCAACGTTGAGATACGAATTTGTAAGTATATGAAATTCCGCATTTATGGAATACATTGTACAAATACTTCAAACACTCCTTTTTTGCAGAAACAAACCTTTAATGATTTAATGGATAGGAATGGCTCATTATCCCGTACGCTGTTGAATATTCTCAAGAATTATATCGCACGAGAATTAATAATTCTCAGACAATATAACTAAAAGGTTCAAAAACGACGGGAAAACTTTAACAGAAAAAGAATTTCTCAAAGTTTTGGGACTTGTAATTACAAACGCTGTTGACTGGGATGGCCATCGCGCTTTAAGCGCGAAAAAAAACAAAGATTGTTTTAAACAATGTAGAAATAGTTTTCGAAGATGATTTGAGTGTAAAGGAAGTCTAATAAATACAGAAAAACAAATATGAGTCGTTTTAATATGTATGTATACCAATTATTTAAATAATTAAAAAACAATATTTAATGTTAAATCTAGATTTTATGTAGGTCAAGTAGATATTTCTAGGCCCGTTATATAGCATCTACATAGCTAAACTGCCTAGAAACTAATCGACCCAAACGTTACATCCCAGTCTAGCCACTGTACAGTCAGTCTGTGCCGCGCCAATATAGACTCAAGGCGGACTGCACAGAAACAGCATGTCCCAAAAATCTCGTAAAGACAATATTTAATCTTGGGCCCACTGGGATTTGATACGGCTAGAACAGCAGGTCGGCCAACTGAAAGGGATTACAAATTAATGCACATTTTTTTCAATGCTTCATATACAAATTCTAAAATTAAAAATTTAGAATACACGGGTTTCGAAAATTTAAGATGCCTGCAAGTAATCCTAAAAGTTTAAAAGTAAGATGGATATAATGCATCTCGTAAAGAGAAAGAGATATGTCACAACGGGCAACATTTTTGAGAAAACATTTATAATCGTGTAGTATACATATAAATATTAATAATGAAATATAAGTAACAAAATAATGTGCATAAATAAATATATAAATATACGCTGGGAAATATAAAAAAGATTATGGTTTATGGCATTCTATTTCTATTCTTGGATCCCTAAAAAAAGGATTATCCTACTAACCCAAGTTTTGACGATTTCAGCATATTTTCTCACGATTTTTGACTTCTCCTGACAATAAGAATTAGAAGAATTAGAAAGTTAGTAGAAAGAGAAACTAATTTTTTATGAAAGCTTGTAGTATTCTATGTTAAACTATTAGAAAATCTATTATTAAGTTTCTATAATTTTATATGAAAACATCGTTTCTCTTGCAAGCTATAGTTATTCGTAAACAAATGTGTAACTGGGCTAAATTTACAGTCTCCATACATAGAGGCGGGTGGTTCTTGACAGAACAACTTGATAATGTTCTCAATAAACTTTCGCAATTAAAGTATATTACGTTAGATTTCCTTATGTCTCTTTTAAAAAATAATATCTACGTTGCAATTATGAGATAAAAATACATGAAATTGAGAAACACTGGTTTGCTAAATGTTTCTTGCAGAAGTTGAAATACCGGTCTCATCTTGGCAACTAGTTCGAGTCAGTGCCCCATCTAGCAGTATCCCTCCAATTGTACGATGCCAGTCCACGCTTCCGTGATGCTCGAGGCCAGGGCTTCTGACGGGACTTGAGAACCGATGATAGCTATTTTTCTCTAGAGGCGTTCGAGTAACTTCGTGAAATCTCGGCTATCGTCGGGCACGCGAGAACCACGCGCATCAAGGCCGAGGCCATCCACCTTTCTCAGCTAGCAAGTGTACAGCAGTGTAAATTGCTTTCGCCAGATGTTGTACAATCCAAGGCCCACGCTTTATTGACATACCCACTGCAGTATCGTATTTGAAAACAGAAATATCGATTAAAGTTCCGTTATTGTCTATATGATATTAGGATATACCTGACACAATCAGCTCTAAGGAAAAAAATTCATCATCTAATACAGAAATAACAGTAATTGTTAATATTAAACGTATTTGGTAATTTTTTACCTTCCTACACGGAGAGAAATCTAGTTTGAATACCTGGCGATCATTTTTAGAATGATATATTTATATCGCGCTCCGCGCTCGGTCTTTACATATTTCTTAGACTTGTGCACAGATTTTTTTAAACTAAAAGTCAAAACATCGACAACAGTAATTTGGTGATAGTGACTTCTTTTTTGTTAAAGCTCCTTCGGCTTTAACGAATACATTCTCATCACGTATCTCGTGTTTCGCACTCGAATTTGTGTCTCAACTTGTATATCATTTCCATAAACGTATATTATTACCATTCATAACATGCATTAATATTAAAACAGGCGTACTTTCATTGTCTCTTTAAAAAAAATTGTTATTAAACATTTTACTGCAACTTCTGCCGTTTCAAAACAATGTACAGCCTAAAAATATTGAGCGAATTGAACAAAAAGCTGGGGAAAAAAAGCTGTTAAGATTTCTAAGAGAGTTGTCGAGCCTGATTTTTCAATTAGGGTTTAAAATTTTTATAAATAAACAAACAGATATGACGAAAAAATGGCAATTTTTGTCTATTAGACGTTCACAGTGCTCGTCATTAACAGGAAAAGTGTAGAAATCGCCTAAGTTTCATAAACTAATATTATTTAAAGAAGTTCCAATATTATACATATATATATTATTTGACAAAAAATTTTTTTTTAAAACAAATTATTTGTTAAAAAAAATGTTTTTTTTTATGATTTTTCATAATCATACATTTTTTCTAGTTACATTGCAAGACATTTTATGAACAAATGCAGTAATCAGGCATTTTTCGATAGAAAAATTCGTTTTCTTCGATGTAAATTGTTTAAAATTCGGAACTTTACGATATTTGCAGCAAAATTCATAATTTGTTTATTAATCATATGATCTTTTTAACAAATGCATTATTCGGGCATTTATCGGCAGAAAAATTCGGTTTTTTCAATGCCAGTCTTTTCAGATGGGATCTTGATGGGAATTCCAGCAACATTCATAATTTGTTAATAAATTTTATTATTTATTTAGAAAAATTTGATGAATGAATGCATTAATCAGGCATTTGTCTACAGAAAAATTTGTTTTTTTCTATGTCAACATTTTTAAATAGGATATCGGAAAAAATAATTTTCCATCGACAGATGCCGGAATAATGCATTTGTTTATTAAATTTGTTTTTAAAAAAATATAAAATTTATTAACCAATTATGAATTTTGCTGAAATCATCATGAACTTCCCAATTAAAACGACTGAAATCGAAAAAAAATTGCGTCCACAGATGCCCAAGTAATGGATTTGTTTATTAAATTTGCTTTTAAAAAATCATGAAATTGATCAACAAATTATGAATTTTGCTGAAATTGTCATGAAGTTCCCAAATGAAAAGACTGCCATTGAAAAGCCCGAATTTTTCTGTCGACAAACGCCCAAATAATGCATTTTTTATTAAATTTTGTTTTTTAAATCATAAGATTAATCAACAAATTATGAATTTTGCTAAAATTATCATAAATTTCCGAACTGAAAAATGGACGTAGAAAAAAATGAATATTTCTGTCGAAAAATGCCTGATGACTGCATTTGTATATTAAATTTGTTTATAATATAAACAATTATAATCAGAAGAGAAATTTGTTTACATAATATTGTTTCGATTCCAACTTATTGCAACATAACTTGAAAAAACGTGTATTTACGGGAAATCGTAGAAAAATTTTTTCAACAAATAATTTGTCGATAAAAAATTTTTTTGTATGTTGTCTAATATTGGAATATCTTTAAATAAGTTTATTTCATGAAACGTAAACGATTTCAACAAATATCCTGTTTTTGCCGAGCACCAGGAACGTCAAATAGAAAAAGGGCCATTTTTTCGTCACATTTGTGTATTTATAAAAAAAATGAAAACCTAATTAAAAAATCAGGCTGGACACCTCTCTTAGAAATCTTACTAGCTTTTTTCCATTTTTTTGTCGAAATTGGTTTTTTTTTTTGCAAGATTTTAAATGCAATAACTCTGGTAAATTTTGGTTTTATAGAAAAAAGTCATGAAGATAAATTGTTCGTCTGTTTGAATACTATGAATATCCGTAGAGAACATTTTTGCATTTTGAAAACAAGTGGTCTCAAAAATTTTCAAAATGCGTTCACTTTTTGAATTTTTATCCAAAATGGCTGGCTAACGAACTTGACCTTTATTTTAGGATACTAAAAGAGCATACCAAAGGCCAATCCAATCTGTCAATTCTTTCGAAAGATATCGTGCTGACAAACTAAAAATCTTCAGTCACACACAAATTCTCACACTACCGCAGTCACACACACACACACAAAAATTCACACAGCAACACACAGAGTTGACAGACACATTCGTAAAAACCTGTTTTTCGGATACAGGGGGTCTCAAAACGTGGAAATTTGACAACAACGAGGGGGGGGGGGGGAATTTACACAAATCTAATACCTTCTCTTGATAAGAATGTAAAAATTAAATGATTTGACATAAATAATGTTTTGGTAGTTCTGTCTTCTGTTCCAATCGTGAAAAATAGCATTAAGAATATTTAAAAAAAAATAAAATTTTTTGAAAACCCACACGCGAGACGAATAAGAAAATTAAAAAACATAAGTTGTTATGACAATGTGCCCACGCCGCGGGCTGATTTTTTATTGTCAACATAGTTTTTCACGACTGAAATACAAAATACGCATGCTATCAAAAAGTTATTTCAAAAAAATTGGCAGAACTTTTTAAAATGCACATTTTTTGTCCAGCCATTTTTTCACCTATTTTGCACAGTTTAACCGCAAAATGTAATTTTTGATTTTCCATTATTTTTTTATGCTGTCAAAATTTGAATTTTCGATTTTTTAGCAACAAATTCAAAAGTTGTTATAATAATCGGGTAGTGCATTAAAAAAGGTGTCCACACGGATTGAGATATCGTGTTTAAAATTTGACAGATTAAATAAAAAGCACTAAAGAACGTTTGTATACATCAAAATGTTTATAATTTTAAAGCATGTTGATTTATAAATTGATAAGATATGATATTATCATTCGAGTTATAGAACTTTGCAGATAATTTTTGGTTTGATGCATTTCAGATTTTTTGATTCGCGTATATTGAGCACTGACAACAATTTTGGACTAAATCGTCTAAGCATTAAAAAAATTAATATGAGCAATAAAATTATCACATTCGTTGCAAATAAAAAAATTTGTATCTGCACACACGTAATCTATCATTATTTTTGGACCATTTTTAGCGATTTCTAGGGGAGAAAAAAAGAAACTTTGAGCGTCGATAAAGTCGAGATCACGTGACTAAGTTCATTCATGAAATTTTGGTGTAGAGAATGAAATGATTTTCATTTTTATTGGTCCTCACTACGTCCAGACGGATTGAGATATCGTGTTCAGGATTTAGGAAGTTATACCGAAATGACTAAGGAGCGTTTGTATATATCAAAATGTTTATAATTACAAAGAAAGTTTTCTAGTGAAATACTATAGGAATAGGAAAAAAAAAACTTGTAACGGCGATAAAGTAGATGCCTCGATTTCAAAAAATCGAGGACCATCTTAGAACGTGATATTCGAAAATCCGTCCAAGTCCCATCTTGAGAAATGTTCATCTTCAGAAAATAATTGAATTTTCCTAATGGTTCTATATTCTTGTGGACTTTTTTTACTGGTTTGAAAGAATTTGAAGTTATACCAAATCAATAATAATAAAATTTCGCCCGGGGGCGAAAGACAAGGCGGGTCCGACGCTCAGGCCCGCCGGTTGGTTGACTGTCAACAATGTTTATCAGCTGATCGATTCAGCGTCAAAAATAAGACGTCAATAATTATGGAAGCTGGTTGGACAACTACGAAGAGTAAATTTGATCACATTTCCGGTGTTGCTATGTTTCCAATTTGAAATTTATCTTTCATTTTTAGGACCAAAGAAATGAAAATCATTTTACACAAAAAATTCATGAATGAACTTAGTCACGTGATCTCGATTTTATCGACGTTCAAAGTTTCTTTTTTTCTCCGCTAGAAATCGCTAAAAATGCTCCAAAAATAATGATAGGTTACGTGTGTGCAGATACTTATTTGTTGATTTGAAACAAATGTGCAAATTTCATTGTTTACATTAATTTTTTTTAAGGTTTAGACGATTTAGTCCAAGATTGGTGTCAGTGCTCAATATACGCGAACCAAAAAATCCGAAATGCATCAAACCAAACATTATCTGCCATGGACATAGGAAACAAGGGACTAGGCATGCCATTGCGGGGGTGATGCAATGAGGGGGAGGTTCGCCACCTTTTGATGTCCCGCGACAAACATAGCAGCGCCCACATGTTTATATTTTCGTGCACAGTTTGTCGGCAAAAACGCTCGTGCGCATAATCAAATGACACATCGTAAGATGGCGGCTCTCCCTACTCATGTAATTCTCCCCCCTCCCGTGGATTCAATCGCACTCGCCAAGTTAGGATGGCATGCCTAGTCCCTTGTTTCCTATGTCCATGTTATCTGCAAAGTGCTATAACTCGAATGGCAATATACTATTTCCTCGATTTATAAATAAAATTTCTTTAAAACTATAAACATATTGATGTATACAAACATTCTGTAGTGATTTTTATTTAATCTGTCAAATTTTAAACACGATATCTCAATCCGTGTGGACAGAGTGAACACCAGAAAAAATGCTCATAACCGGGGATTAGTTTGGTCACGTGGTCACGAAGAGGATGCGCGTAAAATGTTGATTTTCGTGTGTTTTGTGGAATATTGTGAATGCTATAACTCTGGTAAATTTTGGTTTTATAGAAAAAAGTCATCAGGCTAAATTGTTCATCTGTTTGAATATTACGAATATCTGTACAGTAAATTTTTGAATTATGAAAAAAGTGGTCTCAAAAATTTTCAAAATACGCTCACTTTTTGAATTTTTATCCCAAATGGCTGACTAACGAACTTGGCCTTTATTTTGAACACTAAAAGAGTATACCAAAGGTAAATCCAATCTGTCAATTCTTTCGAAAGATATCGTGCTAATAAATTAAAAATCTACAAACCCACACACAGTCACACACACACACATACAAAAATTCACACACAGAATGTAAAAATTAATTAATTTGTCATAAATAATGTTTGGTAGTTCTGTTTTTTGTTCGAATCGTAAAAAATAGCATTAAGAACATTTAAAAAAAGACATTTTTTTGAAAACCCACACCCGAGACGAATAAGAAAATTAAAAAAAAATAAGTTGAGATGAGCATGTGCCCACGCAGCGGGCTGATTTTTTATTGTCAATATAGTATTTCACGATTAAAACACAAAATACGCATGCTATCAAAAATTGATTTGAAACAAATTTGTAGATGTTTTTAAAATGCACAACTTTCGTCCAGCCATCTTTTTAGCTATTTTGCACAGTTTAACCGCAAAATGTAATTTTTGATTTTCGATTATTTTTTTATGCTGTCATAATTAAAATGTTCAATTTTTTGTAAACAAATTCAAAAGTTGTTAAAATATCACAGGCCCACAAAAAGAAGTTGTCTGCACGAGACAAGTGACTAGGCTACCCTTATGGATTTTGGGCCGCTGAATCCGAATATGGCCTTAGAATTTGCCCTACACGTATAAGTTTTCCCCTAGGTGCAAAAAGTAGGGAAAAGCCTAGAGACTTTTTAGTCACACAGGCAATACAAAAAATTTGTCAGCACGAGATAAGTGACCAGGTTACTCTTACGGATTCTGAGCTGCTGAATCCAAATTTAGCCTCAGAATTTCTCCTACAGTCGCAGTTTTCTCCTAGATGCTGAAAATAGGGGGAAACCTAGGGATATTCTGGATATTATTTTGATAATAACAGTATATGGAAGAATAAACTTCCTGATGTCATATTCTTATGTGTTGGGACTCTTAAAGATCAAATTTATCCACAAAAATACCCTAATGAGCTTACCGTTTCCCATAGCTAGGATAAATACAGGGAAACTGAAGGTCTTGCGCATGTTATACTGACTTATAAAGCAAAAAATAAGAAAAATCCTATTTCCTCTGCAGTTTCGCGATCTCAATCTGAATTTGATCACTGAAGTCCTCGAGCTTTTACCATTTTTTCCCTAGATGCAAAAAGTAGGGAAAAGCCTAGGGATTTTCTGTTCAAACAGGCCATAAGAAAATTTGCCTGTAAGAAACAAGTGACTAGGCTAACCTTATGGATTTTGTGCCGCTGAATCCTAATGTGGCCTCAGAATTTCTCTTACACGCTTCAGTTTTGCCCTAGATGCAGAAAAAAAGGCAAGAACCTATGGATATTCTGGACGTTATTTTTATAATACTAGTGGACGCAAAAATAGACACATGAATGTTATATTCTTAACTGTCGCGACTTACAGAGACTTAATCTATACACAGAAATGTTCTAGTGTGCCTTCTGTTCCTCCTAGCTTGGGTAATTCTATGGAAATTCAAGATCTTTCTCATATTATATAGATTTCTACGGGGGAAAAAATGCCATATCCTTTGAAGATTTGCGTGCTAAATCTAAATTTGAGCCCCAAATTTTTCGGGCTTGTTCCATTTTCTCTTTAGATGCAATTTGTTAAAAAAAGCCTAGGGAGTTTTCTTCAACCCATCAGCATTTGGTCCGTATTTTCACCTCATATTTGAAGTCGGAAGAGCCGATTCCAGAATGGTTGGTGGAAGGGCGCACAATACTCCTGCCGAAAATAGGCAACTTAGCTGACCCAAAGAACTACAGGCCAATAACTTGTCTGAACACGCTTTATAAGATATTCACAGCTATCCTAAATAATAGGATTGTTCGGGCAATTGAACCTGTGTGGCAAGAAATGTATGAACAACGAGGCTCAAAGAAAGGCGTAGCCGGATGTCAGGAGAACCTGCTCATCGATATATGTGTCTGCAAAGATGCAGCATTCTACCAGCGTGACCTATCGATGGCCTGGTTTGATTATCGGAAAGCTTTCGATTCTACATCCCATAGACTTATCATCTGTCTTTTGGAAATCTTAAAGGTTCATCCTCAAATAGTTGGGTGCATAGAGAGATTGATGCCGCTTTGGAAAACCAGATTAACCAGCTCATCTGGCAAAAATCGTGTGACAACTAACAAGGTCACGTTTCAGAGAGGTGTTTTTCAGGGCGACACCATGAGCCCACTCCTCTTTTGCCTTACATTATT
>NC_046660.1:145305348-145320729 GCF_010883055.1 Belonocnema kinseyi
TGTATGGCCTGTGTGACTAGAAGATCTACAAGGTTTTCCCCTACTTTCTGCTTCTAGGGAAAAACTGATACGTGTAGAACAAATTCTGAGGCAATATTCGGATTCAGCGGATCAAAAATCCATAAGAGTAACCTAGTCACCTGTCTCGTGCAGACAAATTTTTTGTATGGCCTGTTTGACTAAAAAATCCCTAGGCTTTTCCCTACTTTTTGCATCTAGGGGAAAAATGAGACGCGTAGGACAAATTCTGAGGACATTTTCGGATTCAGCGGCTCAAAATCCATAAGGGTAGCCTAATCACTTGTCTCATGCCGACAACTTTTTTTTTGTAGGCCTGTGTAATCGGGTAGGGAATTGAAAAAGAAACATTTCCCTTCTCTTGAGTTTTTTTTATATCGAGCGTTATTTGACTTAAAATGTTGATATACCTTTGCTTTTTGGTATATTGTGAATGCTATAACTCTGGTAAAATTGGTTTTATAAAAAAAAGTCATGCGGATAAATTGTTCGTCTGTTTGAATACTATGAATATCCGTACAGAAAATTTTTGAATTTTGAAAAAAGTGGTCTCAGAAATTTTCAAAATACGCTCACTTTTTGAATTTTTATCCAAAATGGCTGGCTATCTAACTGGACCTTTATTTTAGGACACTAAAAGAGTATACCAAAGGTAAATCCAATCGGTCAATTCTTTCTAAAGGTATCGCACTGACAATCTAAAAATATATAGATACACAGTCACACAGTCACACACACACGCAGATTTGACAGACAAATTCATTTTTAAACCTGTTTTTCTGACGCAGGGGGTCTCAAAACGTGAAAATTTGATAAAAACGGGGGGGGGGGGCGGGGGTCAAATTTTACACAAATTTAATACCTTCTCTTCATGAGAATGTAAAAATTAATTAATTTGTCATGAATAATGTTTTAGTAGATCTGTTTTCTATTCGAATCGTGCAAAATAGCATTAACAACAATTTTTGAAAACCCCAACACACACGAACAAGAAAATTAAAAACTTAAGTTGTGATGAGAATGTATCCGCGCAGCGAGCTGATTTATTATTGTGAATATAGTTTTTCACGATTAAAACACAAAATACCCATGCTAGTAGATATTTTTAAGCTCATATAACTCTTTTTTTCAACATGTTGAAATCGCCATCTCGAATTAAAAATTTGGAACTTCTGACTTCAGATTCGCAATCAGCGACCCCAAAAACCCCCAAGTGGAGATTTTCAAATTCATTTATCTCTTTTTTAAATTTTGAAATTGCCATCTTGCATTCGTCATCTTGATTCGAAATTTTTGATTTTCTGATATAATATTCATAATCAGCGACCCCAAAAACCCACGTGTAAGAATTTTAAAGTAAATTCACTGAACAGAAAAATACGTGCAACAAATCGTTAATCTAAAATTCTAAAAAATATAAGCATTTAATGTAAAATTATATTACATATTTTGTTATTAATAAAATAATAAAGCATTATAATTAGAAAAATAGGAAAAATTAATTATTTACTTGAAGAAACGATGTGAAAAGATTTGCTTCCCGAGGATTTTCATAAGTATTTTTTGACGATGCCTTCTTAATAAGTTGCTTATCACAGTATTTTCACGAATAAGGTTTTTTTTCACGGCGTTTTCACAAAAAAAATATTTTTTCATGGCGTTTTCACTAGTAAAATTTTCGTCACGGCGTTTCTTAAAAAGGGTTTCTTTTCGCAGTGTTTACAAAAATATGTTTTTGTTCATCACATTTTATAGAGACGAGTTTTTTTTTCATGGCTTTATGATAGAAGTGTTTCTTCTACAGCGATATAATTAACGGGTTCATTAACCTAAGCACCGGCAATTTGACAACAACGAGGGGGGAGTCAAATTCTACACAAATCTAATACCTTCTCTTGATGAGAATGTAAAAATTAATTAATTTGTCATAAATAATGTTTTAGTAGTTCTGTCTTCTATTCGAATCGTGAAAAATAGCATTAAGAAAATCAGCCCACGCAGCGGGCTGATTTTTTATTGTCAATACAGTTTTTCACGATTAAAACATAAAATACGCATGCTATCAAAAATTGATTTCAAAAAAATTGGTACAACTTTTTAAAATGCACAACTTTTGTCCAGCCAACTTTTCACCTATTTTGCACAGTTTAACGGCAAAATGTAATTTTTTATTTTCCATTAATTTTGTATGCGTCAAAATTTGAATTTTAGATTTTTGGAAAAAATCCAAAAGTTGTTATAATAATCGGGTAGGCTATTAAAAAAGAAACGTTTTTCTTAACTTTTTTCTATATCGTGCGTGATTTGGATTAAAATCTTGATTTACGTGTGTTTTTTTAATATTGTGAATGCTAAAACTCTGGTAAATTTTGGTTTTATAGAAAAAAGTCACGAGGATAAATTGTTCGTCCGTTTCAATACTATGAATATCCGTACAGAAAATTTTCGAATTTTGAAAAAAGTGGTCTCAGAAATTTTCAAAAAAAGGCTCACTTTTTGAATTTTTATCGAAATTGCTGGCTAACGAACGTGACCTTTATTTTAGGACACTAAAAGAGTATACCAAAGGCCAATACAATCAGTCAATTCTTTCGAAAGTTATCGGTTAGAAATTTAATAAGACCAAGAGCGTAATTTTTGTATGGAGACAACTCAACTGGAAAAAAATACTGACTTTCTAGGATCGAAGAACATTTACGTAGTCCACAGTTTGGTAATCCATTAAGCATAAAAACGCATAAAATGTTTAATTTTTAAAGATTTTGCGAATTTAAGTAAATCTGCATCGGTTAATGCTCGATGTGGTAGCGTCACTTTAAGTTTTTCGATTTACACGTAAGTCCTCCTCCTTCATTATATGGTTCTAGATGAAGTCCTAATCCTCCTTTATACGGTTTCAAACAAAAACATTTCGCCACAGCCATGGCTTCCATTACTTCATTATGACGTTTTCTTTCTTCAAGCTTTCGTTCTGCATCATTTGAATCATTAACAGCTTGAGCTATTCCCGCAGCTCCATCAGCTAGCGCACCAGTAGCACTTGGACCGGCAAAGATGGGTATAGGAAACGGTAGAAAGCCATCCAATTTCTTTGGAACTGGTAAAATTTGAGGTTTTTTTACATTTCTTTTTCCACCACTCTTTTTTACAGCTGCCCGTGCGCCTCTGAGAGCAGATCTAATAACAGTTTGAGCGTCATTTCTTGGTATCATTGCTTTTTCAACTGCTGTAACTATTTTTTTGACTGTGGTGCTAGACCTTTTATTTTTGAGACCCAAATCAAATTTTATTGCATTAGTTATTTCCCAAGCAGCTGCCTTTTCACTCAAGTCTGTGTCCTGAGCAAAAACACATTTCCAAGCTTCTTCAGCTAGTACACTATCAGCCGAGTTTCTAGCCTCTATATTTTCTCTATTTTGTGTGTAGGCTATATCGTGCTTTTTACAAGCAACGCCAAGAAGGTTGATTCCAGGGTCACCTCAAGCAATTCGTTTTGCCAATTTCGGTCCTAGACCACAGCACTGGTATCCAGGATACCAGTAACTCTACAGGAAGATTATTAATCATTTTACTCAACATACCTTTGCCGCGTCTTGCTCTTTCGAGAATCGCTTGCGACTGACTGTAGGTTTGTCACCGAGAACGATCTTTTCTGTTTGAGAGATACTTTCAGACTAAAGACTGAACCTACATAAACCTGTTATTCATAGTTTTTCACTCAGTCATAGTCAAGATGCAGTTTGAAGCACAACCTATAAAGCTACCTATCGATAATTTCAATTCGCTTGTACAAAATGAGAAAACAGAAAAACGGCATGGACATTTGCTACCAAACAGTGTACGAGCAAAATTTTGTGGACCTTCCAACTGTGGAAAGACAAATGCTTTGTTGGCTCTATTAATACACCCAAATGGATTGAGATTTGAAAATGTTTATTCTTACGCTAAATCTTTAAATCAACCAAAATACAAAATTTTTAGAAAAAGTTCTGTTTGTATTTGATGATGTAGCCTGTGATAAGCAAGATAATATAAAAGCATGTTTTTCAATGGTTAGGCACAAGGACGTTGACTGTCTCTACCATATTTGAGTCAGACATATGCTCGTATTCCGAAACATCTTATACGTGATAATGTTAATTTTCTTGCAATTTTTAAAAAATATGAGATGAATCTGAAGCCTATATGTGATGATCATGTGAATAGTGACATGCCTTATTCACAATTTAAAAAGGTGTTTGTAGCTTGCTGGTATCCTGATAAGAATGGATTTGTTGTAATTGATAAGGATAGAAATCTGAATCAAGGTAGATATAGAAAAGGTTTTGACTGTTATGTTAATCTGGAAAATCAATAAGTATGTATGTAATGACTGCATAGAGACAGTGGCACTTTGAACACTACGTTATTAACATGTCTACATTTGAGGAGGCTTTCATAAGAAAAAACATATTTTGCATGAAATTGCTAAAGCTAGTGAAGCGATTCGACGAAAGCGTAGATTATTAAAGTTGGGTGAAGAAACAGTTGATCAGACATTCAATGATACCTTTAAACCCATCATTACACCACTTGAGAAAATAGTTCATGGTTTTGAAACTGTTAAAAGAAATGATCCAATCGGAAATGAAGTCAAGAATAAAATGAAAAATGAAATGAAGAGTGAATCTGAAGAATAATTTCCGTAAGAGTTCAAAATGAAGGTGAAGAGCAAAATGATCACGAAGATGATGAAACTTCATTCTTGCCAGCATACGATTCTGAGGCTTCAGATGATTTAGAAACACCAGTTCCCTTTTCATCAAATGATATAGCAATTGATTATCTTCAAAAGTTGGAGAAGAGAAGGAGAGATATAGATAATGTTTACGGTGTACGATAATTACTGCAATACAGACTAATGATTGGAGATTGTTCGATAAGTTTCAATAAAAATCTTATTAATATACGCACTGTAAGCTATCCAAAGACTGTGGGTTTGCTTGAACTTTCGTTCAAAAATATACCAAATAATACTGTTATAAATGATGACCTTAAAAATTATAAAAATATTGCAATTTCAACAAATTTGCATCGAAAAGATTATAGGCTTGATGGGGATTTTCGTGATAATAAATCTTTCAAATGTAAAAATTTTATTAAAAAAATAATTCCCCATTCGCCTTTGAAAACTAACAATAAACAAATTGAAAAGCGTTTTTGAATGGACAAAGGTTTAATTCCAAAATATATGGTTGGTACAGAGACTAATAAATTAGACTACATTTTTTGGGATGATCTAAACGAATTAGTTGATGGATTGCGTTTACTGTTAGCATCTCAAGCAGCGGGATATCCAAGTCACACAAATGAAATTATGTAAATTATTCAAAAATTACGAGAAGCTGGAATTAATGATTAACCAGTGCTTTGTCAATATTTTGGTCATTTGCAAAATGAGTATCGATGCGTTCGGACGTCATATTAAGCGAACTAAGATGGCAAGTCGAGGTCCACCTGGAATTGGAATCAAATTCACCACCGATGGGCATTATGATATTGGAAAAAAAAGCTGTGCAATATAGCTGATGCAAAAGATTTAGATGATGCAGTAAATTTAAATATAATGTAGCTTGTCTTACAGCAAGATATTAAGACTCTGCATGATGTCATGGCTTCCTTGCGAACCGAAGTTGCTGACAATAACATGATCATTGAAACTCTAGAAACTTCCACATATAAAAGTTTACATATTTTCAAAGTTGATGTGGATTTAACTCAAGAACTGGTGCATCGCAATTCAGAGCTCATTTATTAGTTGGATGCCAAGCTGAATACACTCAAAAATGAATAACGAAAAGCTGCAACTAGTGAAGGAGCTACATAGGCTTGCTAGAAGAATCTAACAACGTCGACAATTTGATATCCGTAGCATCGATGAGACTAAGCAATTGGATCTTATTCAAATGCAACCTTATACAAAAGAAAACAAAGGATACAAGTACATCTTAACTGTACTTGATGTATTTTCAAAATTTGCTTCGGGTATTCCAGCTAAATCCAAGAAGGGTGAAGATGTAGCTGCAGTTAAGGAATCTATTCTTGACAAAGGACGCGTACCAAAAAATTTACATGTTGATAGAGGCAAAGAATTTTACAACTCGCATTTTGAAAATCTTATGAGGCGATATAAGGTAAATTTGTACTTGACATTTAGTAATTTGAATGCATCAATTTGCGAGCGATTTAATCTTACTTTAAGGCCATGTGACGAGTGGGTCATGTGACCATACTCCTACCTTACCCTCACTTTTTTTATTTCCCAACTTATTTTCACACAAAGCGCCACATCAAGTTTAAAATTTGGGATAATAAATAAGAAGCACTAAGAAAGGTGGGCCTGGTCCTAAATTTTAATAATTATGAAAAAAGCAAAAAAAAAAAATAATAATAAAATAATTATAGGAAAAAAAAAATAAAATAAAAAAAGTGGCGGTTAGGTAGCAATCTTGGGAATAGGGATTAGTCGGAATAGTGAAAATGAGCGTCATCAGCAAGAGGAAATTCTTTATTTTCGCTCTGTGTGCAGTTAAGAATAAAATGCTTTTAGACGGTTTGCATGGGTAAGGCAACGTCGTCCTTTTACGAGAACAAAATAATCGTTATTGTTTGCTTTTTCGATCACTGGGAAAAGACCTTTCCATTCTTTACCAAATTCATTTTGTTTTGAATCATTATGGATTAAAACAAGATCGCCCGGTTCAAAATTATGTTGTGGGATGACAATTCTAGCATCTTGTTTTTCTTTGTATTTTTTCTTTGATTTTTCAATTTTTTCTTTTGCTTGGCGTAAATATTTTTCATGTCGTGTTTCCCACAGAAAAACCAGTTCTTCGTACTTTAATGATTGTGTAGTTGCTAACATTGAGGGTAAATTAGCTTTCCTGCTAAAGTTAAATTTGAATGGCGAAAAGCCAGTTCCTTCGTGAACTGCGGTATTGTAAGCCATTGCAATAATTTTGAGGTTTTCATCCTAGTCAGTTTTATTTTCTTCCATAACGGCTTTATTGAATCTTTTACGGCAGAGTGTATTCGTTCCAGTGATCCATTGCTTTGTGGATGGAAAGCTGTTGTTTGAATGTGTTTAATTTTGAAAAGATTTTCAAAAGTTTGAATCAGTTCGCAAACGAAGTTACTTCCTTGATGATTTAAAATATGTTTCGGGGATGAGAAAATGTAAATGTAGTGATCAAAGAGTTCAATGATTATCGATTCTGCCTGTACATTTTTCATCGGAATCAAAAGTAGGTATTTTGTTAACGTATATTGAATCCTTAAAATATATTCGTTTCCTTTTTGGGTCAACGGCAATGGACCAAAAATATCCATGGCAATTTTATCATTTGTTCAACGGGTGTGTCAGGGATGATTGCTTTAACTTTTGGCCTGATGCGTGTTAACTTTTGAGTTTGGCAAGTTGGACATTTTTTTACATAGTCGCAAATGTCGTTTTCCATATTTTTCCACAGACCTTTTTGTCTTGCTCCCTCGATGGATTTATTTTCACCAAAATGTTGTGCTGCGGCACTTCTGTGACTTTCCTTAATGATTTCTTCTTTTTCTTTTTTGTCAATTCCTCATTTGGCGTTGCAAATATGAAAAAATTCAATTTCTTGTTTTCGCTTTCCAGAATTGTGATCAAGTCTTTTATCTAGATTTGTTCGAGATTTGTAGTCGCCGGGTCCGAAAAATGGAGTCGTACCGTTGTTAACTTTCTTTGTTTTCGCTTTGCTGAACTGCTTCATGTAATTTTGTTAACCACCGTTTTTCTTCATAATTTGGCAATTGTATTGAGTTGCTTTTTTTCTGTTTGGATTTTTGATCAGTTTGATCCAAAGTTTTCCTTCGGCATGTGGTTTCCATTTGGTTCCAGGTTCTGAACGATTCAAGAGCCATTTATGGTATTCATCATCCTCATCATGATCTTCTTTTTCTGAGACACTAATTACTTCGGTATCAGATCCTGAAAGAGTAGATTCGTGATTTTGAACTGTGCTTATGGGATTGGAGTCTTTGCTAGCGCTGTTGAATTTCTATGGATTGGAAAAGTTCTTGATAGTGCATCAGCCGCTGTGTTTTCTTTTCCCTTCGTATAATCAATTTAATATTGATATTTTTCTAAACTGAGTCCCTGATGTAGAAGTCTTTAAGCTGGATCTTTTACGTTCATTAACCATTTTAGTGCTTGATGGTCAGTTTTTATTTTAAATTTCTTTCCTAATAAGTACTGTCGCAATTGTCGTATTGACCAAACAATAGCTACAAGTTCTTTTTCACTGGTTGTAAAATTTACTTCTGGTGGATTTAAAGTTCATGAAATATAGCAACAGGGATGTCCTTCTTGTGATAACATTCCACTGAGATCAACGTTTGAAGCATCGGTTGTTAATGTGAATTCTTTACTAAAATCTGGACAACGTAAAACGGGTGCCGTAAGAGACATTATTTCAAATTTTGAAATGCTTCTTCGCAGCTTGATGTCCAATCGAAGATTGTGTGCTTTTTGGTCAATTCTATTAATGATTTAGCGATTGTTGAAAATTTTTTGATAAATTTTCTATAGTGACCAGCAAGTCCGAGAAACGATCTAACTTCTGTCGGTTTTTTGGTGTTTTGAAGTTTGCAACTGCATCTAATTTTTTTGGGTTAGGTTTCACTCGGTCTTTTGTGATGATCTGTCCTAAATATTCGAGTTTAGATCTTACAAACTCTCATTTATTTGGTTGTAATTTTAATCCAGTATTACTAAACACACAAAAGAAATTTTTCCCATTAAACCTCTTAATGCGGTGTCCATCATTCTCTGGAATGTGGCGGGAGAATTTTTTAATCCGAATGGCATACGATCGTTTTCAAAATGCCCTTCTGGTGTCGTGAATGCAGTATATTTTTTTGACTCAGTGTCCATTGGAATTTGATGAAAGGCAGAACTCAATTCAAAAGCAGAAAAAAATTGTGCTTTCCCTAAGTGATCGATGATGTCATCAATTAAGTTTAAGGGATATGCGTCTTGATCCGTCTTTTCATTTAGTTTTCGAAAATCAATGACAATGCGCCATTTATTTTTACCTGACGCATCCATTTTCTTTGGTACAACCCACATCGGTGAATTGTAGGGTGAATCTGAATTTCGAATTATTTTTTTATAAGCATTTCATTAACTTGATTCGAAATATCAGCTTTGTGACATTCTGGAGGGTTGTAGGATTTAATGTTTATCATTTTATTGTCTTTTAGAATAATCTTGTGTGATGTCAAGTTTGTGCATGGAAGTGGGTCTCCTGGTAATGTGTAGATATCATGATACGCATTAATGATTTCTCTATTCCTGTTCTGTATTCGTCTTCAATGTGTGGAAGTCTTATATTTTCTGAGAGTGATTTTAACCTCCTTGTCAATTCATCTTGTGTGATGTATTGAATTCGTTCTTCGGGTTATTTCGTGTTACATACTTAATTTGGATGTGTGATGTATTTATTGTTAAAGGTTCTTCTTTTTCATTTGAAATCGGGATTTTAATTTCATGATTTCGAATTGTAAAAATTGAGTCAGGAATGTAGGTGCTATCTTCAATTACTGCATGTTCATCTTTCCTATTGCAGTCCAGCGTAACAAGCCTTACGGTGTGTTTGGGGATATAAATTCCATCGCTATGAAGGGGATGAACTTTTTTATCTAATATCAACGTTGTATTTGTTAAGCTGTAGTCGTAAAAATGTAGAAAAGGGATTCCAATAATTCAATCTTCAGGTAAAGAAACTCATTAGGGACGATGTAGAAAATATGTTCCTTATTCTGGAATTTCAATTTTGCTTGCTTTTGAACTTCATGCTTATCATTTCCCATCAAAAATTCCTTTTTGAATACTTCTGTTGGATATTTTGGATGAACCATTTCATCTTTTATCAAATTTATTGAGGATCCACTGGCGACTAGTATTCGACTTGTTCCTCTGGGTCCGCATATATATTGAAAAAATTATGCTGAAAATTACATTTCGTTCTGTAACTTTTTCCTATGATTTTTGTGGGAAAATTACACGTTTCTTGTAAGTTGACAGTGATTATTAAAGGAATTTTACCACAAATGAATGAAATTGACAATGAACGTGTAATTTTCCCACACAATTATAGGACATAAAAATACCAGTGATCGACGTGGGAAGTACTAAAGTGTAACTGAAATAAAAATGTAATTTCACAAGGTTTATGTAAGCTCCCAACGATTAGTGTAATTTCGCACGCGGAGTGTAATCCGTTTTACAGCAGCAATGCAAACTTGCATAATACTTGTAATTCCCCTGTTGAACGCTTGATGTCGTTGCGCGTCAATGTTTTGATCTTCTATTATAATCTATAACCTGCGAGTAAATTCAGTGCAAGATTTTGCAAAATTTTGGCGGCATTCGGATGATCGTGGATTGTGCTGGGTTGAGCGCATCAGAAAGGCAAGTGCAATGTGTTTTACATGAATAAATTTGTTCGCATGTTTGGCATGCTTGCGAAAAAAATAATTTGGAAAGTTATGGCTGTTCAGGCTGCAGTTGACAGAAATTAGGATGCGCCTATTTCGCCCCATAGATCATAACCTTATAATTTTGATGCGTATTTTTTTGAACAGCAAAAAAACAAAAAGTAAAATGTTTTCTGCTAAATAAAAAATGACTTCTTTTCTTTATATATCTTATTATTCTTCCGATTCGATACAATTTAAACATACATTATACGATTTAAAATACCCGATCTTGTCGTTGCGCATGCGCAACCTTTTACATGCGGCGCTTTACAGCGTCACTTGAATTTCACAAGGCGAATGTAAAATTCCATTCTTCCAAAACTGCTTTTTATCACCTGTGTACGATTTTAGACTATCGTGTTATTTCTACATAATTTTGGTAAATTTCTCACTGTAATAGCTGGTATTTTTATGTCCTATGATCTTTGTGGTAAGATTACATGAAACTTTTTAAGTTATATGTTTTTTTTTAAACTCTTCACTTGAGATATCGTGCAAGATCAGAGTAAGATTCTTGGTTTATTGAGGGAGCCAGATCTTTATTAACACATAAAGTATGGTTACCGCTATTCTATAGGTAAAGAGGATTTACAATCAAATTTACATTGTCAAGATTTTCCTGACCTATCTTATTGCTATTTTGCTTACTTTGATTTTTTAAACTGGAGCTCGACCTCGACCTTGATGACAGGAGTTGAGATAGCAACCGTAGGTGTTTGATTTCGATCTCCAATGCCTTGGCTGCAATGTGTCGCTGGTGAGGTCGTTGGTTTGCATTTAGGGAAATTCCTTCCGTCTTTTTCAGAGATCTACTGCACTGCTTAGCACGTTCTTACGAGCCTTACTGGCCCGAGTTTCAGCAAATCCGTAGATTTCCAAATTTTTGGTTCTTTTGTCGAAGATAGAGCAAGTTTGATCTCGCTAGAAACCGTAGTTTAGAAACAGACTTTCTAATATAACAATTTAAGCATTAATGTCCACACAGGTATCGATGAGCCGATTCGTAGTGTCATTAGCCACCAGGTAGGGGCTGTGAGGTGCAAGCGATGCACATTCCAACTTAAGACTAATTTTGTGGTGTTTGCATAGTTACAGCGTTACAATATCGAAATAAATGTTATTAATATGTTAGTTTTAAGAGAACATTTTGTTGTAAAACCCAAATGCGGTTTATCCACACTGTGAGCTTTCTTCGACCGTTAATATCATTAATGAGAGAATGTGTTTTATTCTGGTCATATGGTCCAATATAAATAAAAATGGATTCAGATGTCAATGAATCTTTATTCGTCAATTTTAATTAATATAACCAACGTACGTTTCAACCTAGTTGCAGGTCTTCTTCAAGGTAATACATCACCTGTACAATGTTGATATTAAATCCAAAACAAGACATTTCATTTGAGCATAATTTTGGAGAGAGCCCAATTTTTCTGATCGTCAAAAGTTAAAAGTTTTTTTTTACACATCATTTGAAAACTTAACACTTTGAAGCCTCAAAATTAGAATAGGCTCCAAATTAAATAATGTTAACTACATTTTAAAATAGATTTCAACCACAACAGTTACTTATTGTTTGGAAGGACAAACATGGACACTGTTGTGGTTGAAATCTATTTTAAAATGTAGTTAACATTATTTAATTTGGAGCCTATTCTAATTTTGAGGCTTCAAAGTGTTAAGTTTTCAAATGATGTATACAAAAAAAACTTTTAACTTTTGACGATCAGAAAAATTGGGCTCTGTCCAAAATTATGCTCAATTGAAATGTCTTGTTTTGGATTTAATATCAACATTGTACAGGTGATGTATTACCTTGAAGAAGACCTGCAACTAGGTTGAAACGTACGTTGGTTATATTAATTAAAATTGACGAATAAAGATTCATTGACATCTGAATCCATTTTTATTTATATTGGACTGTATGACCAGAATAAAACACATTCTCTCATTAACAAGATATTTTGTGGGAGCAAAACACGATTCTAGATGTTGGAGTCACTGTTCTGAAAGTTGCAATAATTGATTGTTGTTTAATTTAATAGTATTATTATTATTATTGTTGCTAATATAAAAATTGGCAATTAATGATTTAATATTTTTGTTTGAATTGTTTATGAGATATAAAATAATATCTTTACATATAAATATGTTCATTTCAAACAAAAAAATTATGCAGAAATATAAAAATTCGAATAAGTACAGTGTGCATACTTTCATGAAAAACATGAAACATTTTATCTTTATCTAAAACGATATTTTGATTTTTAAATATTCTTTCGTAGAATTGTAAAAAAATAAATAAAAACTACATATTTTAATAAAAATTAAAGAAGATTTTATCTTAAACTGAAATTATCTTTATATTTCAAAATTATTTTTTAGAAATATTAAAAATTAAATAAAGGCAAAATATTTTAATAACAAGGTGGCCGTTTCAATCCAAGAAAAAAATTCTTGGTCATTTCCCAGTTTTTTCTCGGTTCTGAAACATTTTTTACGGCCAATAAAATTTACATTTTAAAAATTTAAGATACTAACACTTTTCAATTTAACCATTTTTAATAAAATGTAGATAACCTACATAGATTATATATTATATTATTTTAAACAATTTTAAGCTAGAAATTTTAAAAATTATTTTTTTTAAAAAAGATTACTTAAATTATAAGTTGAATTATTTTTATTTTAAATAGAAACATCCTTGAAAAGCTTCAAAATTTTATTCCAAAATCTTGAGAAATCTAGACTTCTAAATCTCTTTTGAAATGAATCGAAATTTTCCTACAATTTTTAGAAAATCCTGCAAATTTAAAAACAATTTCTTAAAATCTCCCAGATTCTTTCTTAACAATTTATAAATCTTATTAAATCTTTTTGAATATTCTTTTTAAAAAAACTTCTAAAATGAAAAATTAATTTCATTTTTTCTAAGGATCTTAAGAAAATGTTTTTATTCTTTTAAAGCCTTTACCAATTCTTAAAAAGCTTCAAAAATTAAAAAAAAATTTATTTTGTTTTAAATTAAATCATTTCAAGTTGAAAATTAATTTTGAAACTTTTAAAAACTTCTAAATACCTCTTAAAATTACTCAAACTTTGTCTACAAATAATAAGTGTTCAATTATTATATGTTTACGTCAAAATTTAACAACATGACTGACAAATAAAACATTTTTAAAATAGAACAATTAAAATTGTAACGTCAAAAGTTTAAAAGCTCTCAGAAATTCTAGATATTCAAAGTATGTACAACATTATATATAAAACGATTTCTCAATTTCTCAATTTCCCTTTTTATACTAAACTTAATAAAGAAAATTTTTTAAGTAGATGATTTTGGGATTAAGCATTATAAACTGAATGATGTAATAATTGAAAAGGATCAACATTCAACTGATGATTTAAAAAACTGTTGAAATCAAACTTGGAAAGAACTTTTTTTTCTCTAAAAATTTGTAAAATACCCAGTAAAAAAATAAATTCACTGTCATTTCCCGGGTTTGCAGATTTCCCGGACCAGCGGCTACCCTGAATAATAAATATGGAATATTCCATCTTAAAATCAAACGATATCTTTATTTAAAAATATCTGGTGTAGAAATAAAAATAATTACATAAACACTGTATTTTATCAAACTCTTCCGTAGAAATATGAAAAACTAATCAAGCACTGTATTTTAAGCAACAATATTGAACATTTTATATTAAATTGAAATTATACTTTTATTTTAAAAAATACTTACGTGTAAATATAAAAAATTGAATGAAAACGATATGTATTTTTATGAGAAATGTGGAACATGTTATCTTAAACTGAAACGATATATTTATTTTTTAAATACTTTCAGAAAAAGATAAAAAAACAAATAAAAACTATACCTTCTTAAATTATTTATTTAAATTTAAGTTTTGTAAGTTTATTAATCCTTCAATTAATTTATTAATTTGTTTATTCTAATGAATCATCTGTTATTGTACTAGGGCTACTCTTGCTAATGAATTACTAATTTATACCAACATCTGACATGTTTAATTCTTATTATTTTTTTATAAAACTTCTTTATATATATTTGATAGACGTACTTGGAATTCAATAATAAAATTTGGTATAATTATAAGTTTAATTTTGTTTCTTGAGTTGAAAAATACTTTAGATTTAGTATCTCCAAGTTACGATTGAAACCTATCACAATTTCCCGCAGCTAGATAAGAATATTTTAACGAATTTTTTTCACTTACTATCAATTTCATATTTAAGAAGATATGGAGCTTTAATTATGCTATGCATAAAACAGATTTTCATTACGAATAATATGTATATATTTAATTAATTTCGAACTAATGTTGCCCATTCCTACCATGTAAAAACAGACTGGAAAGACTCCCAGCGACATCTGCGCCGCACGCTTTACTTAGCCCACAAGCAAACTAACGCCAACGTACAGTCGTGGCAGGGGAATGATCCAGACATTTATTTTGTGGAAAATGTACTGGAAGAACGTGGAAATAAGCTGTTTGTAAAATGATTAGGTTTCGACGACTCTCACAATAGTTGGATAGATTAGTCAGAGCTGCCAGATCGTGGATGAAATTTACCCCCACCATACCTACCGTTTGGGAGCCGCAAAATAGAAAGTGCATGATTACCACTGTGAGTTCGTATGTAAGCTGAAAATGCACGATTCGACCTCGGAGTTCTGCTGCACGATGATTGCCGATCTGAAGGCTTCGGAAGACTTCGGTGGTCTTCTATTTATATCTTGCTCCCCATTTGAAAGAAATTGAAGAAATTGGCGATTTGGATCT
>NC_046660.1:145320829-145321834 GCF_010883055.1 Belonocnema kinseyi
GAATATTGTAATTATAAAATATTATATTAATATAAATGAATAGTTGACTAAGTTTTAATAGAAATAGTTAAACTTTCAACTAAAACACTTAGTTTTCTGACACAAAAAAATTTTGAATCAAATACATAACTGAAGAAAAAAAAAATTTTCAATTGTTTTTAACATGATAGTAAAATTTTAAATAAAAAAATTAAATTTTCATCCAAAAAGCTAAATTGTATACTAAAAAAAGACTTTTCTAATAAAATGCATGAACTTTGCACAAAAGAAATTTATTTTCCATGAAGACTAATTTTCTGAACAAAAAATTACAAAGAAAGAAGAGTATTCAATAAAATACAAAAAATTTTGACTAAAAAAGATCACTTTTCATTTAAACATAGAATAGTTAAATTTCTGGTTAAAAAAATTAATTTTTAACCAAAAAGAAAATAAATTTTCTACAAAATAGTTACATTTTCAGAAAACAAATTTATCCAACTAATTGATGAATCATCAACCAAAAAAAATATGAGAAAAAAAAGTTAAAATTCTTTGAAATCGCTCGAAATTTTTTAAATTAATTGAGAATTCGTTGGAATGTTTTAAAATATCCTGAAAAATTTTGAATCCTTTAAAACCGCTTAAAATTTTTGAAAGCTCTTGAAAATTCCTTACAAGTTAAAAAATACCTTAAGGGCATGTGACACAGCTAAATACTTATGTTACCGACCACAGTTTTTCAGTTCACTGAATGTTTTTTTGAACCTAAGAACTTTTTTTGTAAGTAAAATATCGAGCTGAAACTTCGGGAAATGTATTAGAGTGCAATAAAGTACGTTTAGGTACTGCATTTTGGTAGAAACTTCACTGAAAATTATTTCATCTTTTTTCTGAACCCCAACATTTTTTGAACGTTCGAAATTTTTTTATACATAAAATATCGGTCTCAAACTTTGAGAAATGGAAGAGCCGAAAGAAAACTACGTTTAAGTACAAAGCTTAATAATAAAAGATGTAAAAAAA
>NC_046660.1:145321934-145323209 GCF_010883055.1 Belonocnema kinseyi
AAACCTTCAAAATATTTTGAAAGACCTTGGCATCTTTTAAAGATTTCTAAAGTACTTTGGAATTTTTTTACATAACCCTGCTAAAATTGTTAAAATTCTTTGGAATTCCTTTAAATTATAAAAATAAGTTGAAAATTCCTTAAGATCTTCCAAAACATCCTCAAATATTAAAAATCCTTAAAAACCTTTGAAAATCTTTAAAAAATTTGTAAAGCTCTTGAAAATATCTTACAATTCAATAAATACCCTGAAATATTTCAAATCTTTTAAAATCTCACACTAAATTATTTAAATAATTTGAAAATTACTTGAAATCTAATAAAATATTCTAAAATATACATCAAATCCTTTAAAATATCATTCTAAATTACTGTGATCAATTGAAAATTCCTTGGAATTTTTTTAAATTCTCTCAAATTTTTCAAGTCCTTTAAAATCTTTTCAAATACCTAGAACTTTTTATAAAGATTTCTAAAGTACTTAAAATTTTTTTAAATAACCCTTTTAACATTGCTTAAATTCTTTGAAATTCCCTTAAATTATAAAAATCAGTTGAAAATTCCTTGATATTTTTAGAAATATGTTCAAATGTTTAAAATCATTGAAAATCTCTTTAAATCTTTGAAATTTATTAAAGCGCTTAAAAATATCTTGAAATTTGAAACATACCCTGAAATATTTTTTGAAATGTCAAGGAATTTTTAACTGATTTCCATAATTTATAGGAATTCCAAAGAATTAATCCAATTTTAAAAGGGTTATTTAAAAAAATTTTAAATACTTTAGAAATCTTAAAAAAAATAATTTGTAGGTGTTTCAAAAGGTTTTAAAGGATTATAAAGATTGCAAGGAATTTTCAATTGATTACAGTAATTTAATATGACATTTCAAGGGATTTGATATATTTTAGGATATTTTAATAGGTTTCAAGTAATTTTCAAATTATTTTAATAATTTAGTTTGCTTTTTAAGCTTTTTGAGGATTTTAAATATTTCAGGGTATTTTTTAAATTTCAAGGAACTTTCAAGAGCTTTGAAAAATTTAAAAGATTTCAAAAGATTTTTAAGGATTTTAAATATTTGAGCATATTTTTAAAAATGTCTAGGAATTTTCACCTGATTTTCATAATTTAAGGGAATTTCAAAGAATTAAACCAATTTTAAAAGGGTTACTTAAAAAATTTTTAAATACTTTAGAAATCTTTATGAAAAGTTCTAGGTATTTGAAAAGATTTTAAAGGATTTGAAAAATTTGAGAGAATTTTAAAAGATTTC
>NC_046660.1:145323309-145338932 GCF_010883055.1 Belonocnema kinseyi
TAGAAGACCACTGAAGTCTTCCGAAGCCTTCAGATCGGCAATCATCGTACAGCAGAACTCCGAGGTCGAATCGTGCATTTTCGGCTTACATACGAACTCACATTGGTAATCATGCACTTTCTGTTTTGCGGCTCCCAAACGGTAGGTATGGTGGGGGTAAATTTCATCCACGATCTGGCAGCTCTGAGATTAGTCTAGCTTGTAAGTATCTTTTGTATCAATTTGAACTTTTTTCTGAATAAAGTTGATTATTTGCAAACATATATATCTTTTTTACTTACACATCTACCTACCCTTAATATAGTAAATAAAAAAGGCGAATTTGGTTTAAATTACATTTATTCAGATTTTTCTTACCAACAAAATACGTGACATTTATAATTTATAAACGTACCATTCACACATCTGAGTTCTGGTAATTTCTCAATCACTTCTTCACATGCATTATGATTATAAAAAGTAATCATTTCAAGAAACAGGCTTTCAAATCGCATGAGATTAGCAAATAAAGTTTTTTCATTGTCCTACTCTTTAAACTTATACAGTTTTTTCGTATATAAGATTTTACACTTTTCACAGATGGTGATTTTACTTTACGCCAGACTCTTTCGGCAATGGTTTCAATGATGACCTCCTCTGTACGTTGAAACGGCATTGTATAATTTCCAAAAGATATAGTCATGTGTATATGGAAATTTCCACAGTCGATGCATTGTTGCTTCTCTTGGCCATCAAAGAAGAGTGTCATGAGGTTGAAGATACTTTTAAATAATTTCCACTCTTCAAGATTTAGGGTTATACTTGCACGAGGATGACTGGCCTGCAGTTTCATTGCTGAGGCGAGCTTTCCATCTTTTTTAAATTCAGCATCGACAATAATTTGTTTTGTGAAGATGAATTTAGGTTGTATGTGGTCGCATTTAACATTTGATTTCGTGGCGTATAAGGCAAGATGAATATGTTACTGAAGGTTTTCATAGACTGAGCGATAATTAAAAAACTGTCAACACTTATACATTGCTCTCAACAAATTCAATGGAGTTGAAGCGTCCACCCAAATTCACCATTTCAAGATGCTGATTTTCACAGGCTTTCTTCATTTGCATAAACAGATTTTTATCCTCTTCACGCAGTTTGGCAATCCTTTGAGGTAGAAAAACTGAGAATTTGTTTTCTATGATTACAAGCGTTCTCGTTCCATATTTTGTTTGAGCTTCCTTAATGTCCGTTATCTGACAACAAACTGAAGAAAGAGAAGAACTGGCCTCCTCTTATAGACGCTTACCCCCTCCACCAAATTTCTGTAGACTTTTGCGGAGTATTTCACCATATGATGCAAAAATTAACATGAGAGTGAAAAAAATAATACGTATTTAAGGCCATGTGATGAGTATAACAGCTGAGCAAGTCAGCCCTAAGATCAATATTTTTTCACCCACATTGGAAAATAAAAGTTTGAATAACGCGGAAATTTTTTCCGAGAAATGTTAATAAATATTAAAGGATAGTTTGTGGCCTTGCAAAGAGTTGGAGGAAGAAAAACGTTTATTTATGCAAATAACGATTATCGACGGACACATTTAGTTTTTACAGAAGTTTGACTTTTAACTTTCTCTGACGGTAATCATGCAATCTGTTTTACCCACAGACGCCTAGAAGTTCGAAGTTTTCTACTCGCTGCGCTAGTGCTGCTTTGACACATCTGATATCAGACTGATACGTATGTCAGAGCAAATATGTTTATTTGCATTTCAAGTACAAACATTAGTTTTTGCATTATTCGTGCATAATTTTCGTGACCGATTTTTGTTGTTTTGCCACACTTTGATAAATATAAACCTCCTAACTGGCCCATTGACAACATTGCAAATTGATTGCAGGGTTTGACGACAGCACGGTCGGTATTTCTCCAAAATAATAATTGAAAAAAAACTTTTTTCAGTATTCTAATTATTTAGGACCAGAGACACATTCTTGCATGCCTTCTATTTATCGTGCCAAATTTTTAACACGATATCTCATTCCGTGTGGACGTAAGTTTGGAAATAAAACTTCCACTGGTATTTTCTTCAAACAAATTTTTTTCTCATAATTTCCACCGGAACAAATTAGAGACATGGATCGTATTACCTCCTCTTTCATTTCCCAAACTTCCATAGCGATACCTCATTTCGTTTAGACGTAAGTTGGAAAAGAAAAATTGAAGACCAGGTTTCGTCACGTGACCCTCTCGTCACATGGCCTTAAAAAGTTAATTTTCATTCAAACACATGATCTTTCTACAAACATTATGAATCATCTACAAAAAGTTGGTATATCTTTTCCAAAAGTTGAATTTCCTACTATATAGTAAATTTACGAAATAAATTGTTTAATTTTTAAACAAATATGGAATTGCCTCATTTTTATTTGGAAAATATAATTTTTCATTAAAAAATATATATTTTTAATAAAAAAAACTACTCTTTGACAAAACAGTTGAATTTTCTACCACATAGTTGGCTTCCTAATCAAACTGTCCAAATAGCTAAATTTTCATTTCAAAACAGTATTTTTTTACCTCAAAAATAGTGACATTTTTAAGCCGATAACATGAAGTTTCAACAAAAAGTCAGTTTTCAATGAAATAGTTAAATTTTAACTTAAAATGTTTAGTTTTTGACTTGAAAAATAAATTTTAAACAAAATACATACATTTTTAACCAAATGGTTGAATTTTCAATAAAAAACCTTGCTTAAAATAACGGATATGATTGGTTACATTTCGGATAAATATCGGATAGGTTTTTGACAGGCACTTTATACGGTTTTATCTAATCCTTATCCGATACTTATCATTAGAAACATTATTATTTTTTGTCAAAAAGCGAAAAGGCAACTCTATCCGTATGTATCCGTTATCTATCCGAGAACATTTCGGAATTAGTTGACAAAACTATGTCTACTCACGCCTATCCTACATGTATCTGATTACCGAAACTCATGATATTTTTTTTCTTCAAGAAAGCATATTTACCCGTGTCTATCCGTTACTAATCCAAAATATTTTCGATGTTAATATGTTGAACATACACAGTCTACCCGCTCCTATCTAATACGTATCCGATCAACCCAAGTGAATTTTTATATAATTCCAAAAGAGCATCACTACCCGTGTATATCCGATACCTAGCAGAAATATTTTCGGTGAGTTAAAATTTTAAGCCTGCACAGTCTATCCGCTCCTATCCAAAACGTATCCACTTAACCAAAGCGAATTTTTATATAATTACAAAAGATCACCACTACCCGCGTCCATCCGTTACCTATCCGAAATATTTTCGGTGTTAAAATTTCTAACAAGCACGGTCTACGCTCTCCTATCCAAGATTACACATTACTGTGTCGCAACACAGTAAGTTTAACGGTATCTTTTGTTTTTTGTAGTCAGTCTCTCACTGGGAAATGAATATGTACTATTCAATGTAGTTGTACACTTTCCGATGAAAACAATATCGTCAATTCTGCAAAATGATGCAACTTCATTCTTGTAGAATAGTGAATAGTACTTCCGATATCAAACTTTATTACACATTTTTCTGAAGCGTTTTTTTAAATGTTTGTTCATAAAAACCTTTGGGCCCATTGTTGCACTGTTTCAAATAGAATATGGTACTCGTATTTTCCGACCAGAAGGTTGATGTCCAAATCGGTCCACAGTATCTGACGCATTCCCCCAAATGATTTAATGTGTGAGCATTAAACATCACATGCTCTTCTCCATATAATATTTCAAAAATACCGACAAACTGAAATAGATCACATTCAGTTCTTTGTAGCTCCTCTTCTGTTATTGTTGTTTGTAGTCATGTATAGATATTACCAACAAATAATGAGAAATGTTGTAAGGCGTAGTTGTCGAGAATACATTGTAAGCAAGGAATTGCGTAGAAAAGCAACCAGCTGCGCCATTCAGATGTTTTCCATTTGCATTTTTCGCTCTTTACTGGTCTCACTAATCTATGGACCCCATGAGGTGGAGTCATTTTCATGAGCCGCTCATTCACTTTATTTTGCTGCTGCTTCGATAGATGAATGGAGCTCTTTACATTGGTCCATAGATTCCATAAAAAAAAGTGCGACACCAAGTAGGTCGACGTGTAGATAGACCCTGAAAACCTTTATTTCTTAACTCTTCAATCTGTTCTACAAAAGATTTCATTTATAAATTTATCATTACGTTAGAATGTTCCTTTTTCCTCATCCATAAGCCTCCTAGTAGTAGATATCGAAATCTTAGCTTGGCCGACAACCCACTTAAGATCATCAGTTTGGGCCATAAGCTTTTTTTGGAACTACCGTTAATAGGTGTTCCATCTGTAGCGAAAATGGCAGTTAATAGTACACAGTCTTCACTTACTTCTGAAGCTATTCTTTGGTACAGCAATCCGTTGTAAACACCGCACATAACACCATCAGTACGAAAAGCAGGTTGAACATTTTTTAAGTTGACAAACGAATCTTTTCTTACACATTCCATTTTAAATAATGACGCTATTTGATATTTCATGTCTATTGACATGAAGTAGTTAGATAAGTTCATAGATAGTGTATATTCCTTCAAGCATGCTTTACAAACTACTTTGTTTCTTGAAATTACTTTTAGACATAGGGTCTTCTAACTGCTTACAGCAGGCTTCGCAGTAAAAGTTATATGAAATAATCTTTTCAGGTGGCTGAAATATTTTCGATAAATAAGAGTCTGTAATGTCCCAAGCAGCAAATTGAGGACCGGCAAACAATTTTGTGGCCTCAATAAGAGCACGCCTCCCTTTATAACTGAGGTTAAATCGCGTGCAAATTCCCAGAATTACAAGAATAACTTCATATATTTTTAAGGGCGATTCTTTGAACATAATTTCATCTCCGCCACTCATTACATATTCCCTTAACCTTTCTATGTTAAGGTTTTCTGAACAATCGTCAGAATCGGTTTGTAAAGATTTTGATGATGCACCTTTAGATGAACGTGACGGTTGAGTTGAAACTACTTCAATAAGAGTACATGAAGAATTATTCGGAACATCTTCCAGCGAATATTTGGTGTTTGGTTGGAAAACCTGAATTTTTCCTATTACCGTCAATGAAATATTGTGCCCTAGGAACGTTAAGATGAGATATGACCATTAATTCTTGTGAAGTATCCATTGCTGGGTCCGATGTTACCTCAATGTCATGTTGAAATTTGATTTTCATTTCTTCATTAACTTTGTCTTTCTCCGCGAGATTCAGTAATTCTGTGAGGATATTTAAAGTAAACACATGAGTAATAGAACATTAAATTATTTAATTATTACACTGGAAAAAACATTATAAAAAAATAAGAGTTACTACCGCGTGAAACTTCTGATTTAAAAAATTCAATTTTTTCCTTCTGTAATATTCCCTGATATTTATATTTTTTAAAAATACAATATCCGACATATTATATATAAAGAACAATCTTCCAGCGTTAGCCTAATCTTCCAATCGATACTTATCTGATAAACAGAAACAAAAACAAACAAAATCTAGTTTGGTAAGGAATCTTTATCCGTGACTACTCTCTATTTATCTACCTTTTCGACAATTTAATTAAGTTGTTTAGAGTAAGTTTAACCCTACTACTAGCTTATTGTTCCATATGTCAATAACAAACGACAAAAAGCTTGCATGTTAGAAAAATCTGGGTGAGCTAATAATATTTCTTAAACGAAAATTTTGCGAACCATAATTCCTATGAAAAGGTTTTCAATTTTTTATAAAATAAAATTCTTCAAAGTTCATATTAGAAGACGATTTAGGCAATACATACTTTTTATAAAAAGCTTGAAACTCCTAAAATATTGTGTGTATGCTTTTGTGAAATCCTTGAAATACGCTGAAGTGTCGAAATAAGCCGCTTCGATTTAGTCGATTTCTAGAATTTCGATAGGTGGCATTGAGTTGATGAGGAGGTCCAAGGGCAGAGAGAAAGAGGTAACAGTCATCGAGCTGTATGCAAGCAGTACTGTAGCAACTGATAGCAAAACAGAGCGAGAAGTATTTATTCGCCTTGACTGTTGAAAAAAGTGTCGGACGAACTAGGGAAATGTGGCATCAGTAGTACTGGGTATGATCGACTGATAAATAGAGAACCAGAACTATTAGAAAAAGTGAAGAATTGAAAATAAGAGACGAAAAAATCGTCGAAAACGAGTAGCAGAATTTCAGTGCTCATTTTTTTGCTTTAAATATTTTAATATGTAATATTTTAGTTACGTAAAAATATTTTTCATAAGCGAATATTTTATGGTTTAACAAAAGCTTTGGTTGTAATTAAAATGATCATTTTATAGAAACAAAATTGAGCGCATATTTTAAAGTTATTTTTAAAACCAATTTTTTATTTAAATTCGTTATGAAAAATCCCTTACAATTTACATGCAATTTTAATATACAGCTCTGACTCTTTTTATTCAGAGACGCTCAAGGACAGGTGCCATTTAAGCTAAGCAATTCCCAAAACGTGGCCTAAATGAGCCCTCCAGGATAATTTTAATTTATCTTCAATAATTAATATTATTTACTCAAACCCGGGAGAAACATTGCCTGACAATTTCAAGTTTTTTCCGGGTTTAATTTTTCGCGAGTTTATTATAAACAATATTTTTTCAGTTTCTAGGAATTAATAAATATTATAAAATATTCTTAAGTATTTTAGCGCGATTGAATAATTAAATAATACTAAAAACATACATGATCATTTCTTGAATTTATTTCTAAAAGTCCCTGAATTTAAATAATAATTCAAAGAAATCTTTATTTTGTCTACAAATATTGAAAATTCAAAGCATATTCAGGTGAATTAATGTGGGTGCTGTAGATAGATAAATGCTTATTTTTTGGACTGCTGGCCTTAAAAAAAATTGACTTGCTTACACTTTCATTTTTTTTACAAAATTTTCTTACAACTATTTCTTAAAAAGTACCATCCATCCACAACTTACAGCTAATCCGCTCATTTCTATAGCCTAATCTTCCCCGCTGCGCCTCGCCTCGCACGCATTTCGCTCTTTTATCGCTATGCCTCGTATTAACAGCCCCTGTCTCAGCGGCTAACATCCAATACTCAACTGCTATTTACAATATTTACATTTTTCTTACATCTACTTCCTCTCCTATTTACAATCTTTCTTTTTCCATTCCTCTTCCTTCTTCTTTCTCTTTTTCTCCATGTTACCCACCACCCCCTTCATCCATGCTACTTCCCTTTTGTCCCCCCTTTCATGCAACAATACCTCCATGCTTATCTCACTCCTTTCCACCTCTTCACACTCCTCCAACCAGTGCTCAACTTTTGCATCCCCTTTCCCGCACAGTTCACACATTCTCTTCTCTCTAGAAAGCCAGAACCAATTATAACCTTCCATGCAACCACATCTCATTCTCGCTATAAGTCTCTGACTATCTTGCTCTCATTTCTCACACAAATATTGTGCGCTCTCCCTTGGCATAATCCACACAAATTTCCCGTTAAACCTTGACTCTCTTATCCTCTCTTTCTGTCTTCTCTTTCTCCATGCCATTATTTTGAACCAACTTATATACCTTCCTTCCTCGTGCCCCAGTCCCCACACCTGCCTAATCACCAAATTTGCCCTTCTCACCCTCTCTTTTATATGACCATCCACCCCCCCCCATTCCTTCGAAACAGGAAGCCCAAATACACAAACTCTTTCCCCTCCTGTACCGCTTTTCTCTTCCACTTCCACTCCCCTATCTCTCCCACCTCCCTTCCTGAACACCATAACCTTCATCTTTTCCGCATTTAACTGTAGCATATTTCTGTCCAAGTATCTTTTCAACCTCTTCATCATCTCCTTTAAAGATTCTTCGCTCTTTGCCAGCAGTACTATGTCATCTGCATATGCTAGTGAACATATCCTCACTCCTCTCACCCTAACTTCTCCTACCACTCCGGAAGCTAGCTTAATTTCCATATCAGCGATCAAAATTGCAAAAAGCGTTGGGCTAAGTGGGCACCCTTGCCTCAACCCCCTATCCATCCAGAATCCCTCAGAGATTCCCTCCCCTCCTATTATCCTATCTTTCGTCTCCTCATATACCTCCCTTATCCTCTCGATCAGGCCCGTCTTTCTACCCTCTCTACCATTGCCTCCCAAAAACTCCCTCTATCTACTGAAGGGAACGCGCTCTTTAGATCTACAAAAAACGCGTACAATTTGGCACCCTTTTTAGTTAGCTCTCTATCCACCACGTGTTGCAAGACGTAAATATTGTCAATAGTACTCCTTCTCTCTCTAATGCCCGCCTGCGTCTCCGGAAATATTCCTTTTCCCTCAACATCCTTTCGCAGCCTTTCTGCTAACACCATCGCGTATATTTTGTACGCAATATTCATGAGCATAATTCCTCTATAATTTTCCTGCCTCTCCCTATCCCCTTTCTTATAAAGTGTTACGATCAACCCCTACATCCACCCTCTTGCAAATCTCTCCCCCTTTCATACTTTTTTCACTACCCGCTTCAGCTTCTGCCTCAAACCTTGTGTGCCAAACAGCCACGCTTCGTTCTCTAACCCGTCCATCCCTGCTGCCTTAGATTTTTTCAATTTCCCTATCTGCTTCTCTATCTCCTTGTCGTTCAGCTCCTCTCCATTCACCTCCCTCTTTCTCCTAATCCCCTCATCTCTCTTTCGTGTATCTGACCCCTGAAATGAATCCTTAAAAAATTTCCTCCATTCGTCGCCTCCTATCTTCTCACTTATCCCCACCCTATATTTCCTAAACCTATCAATTATCTTCCACGCGTCCCCTTCTGTTTTAACACTTCTCAACTCCTCTTTCAGTTCTTTTTCTCATTGCTGCTCTTTCTTCTTACACATCGCCCTAAACTCCTTCGTCATTTCTACATACTCCTCCCTTGCGCAGTTCCTTTCTTCCACATCCTGTATTTCTTTTTCATCTTTCTCTTCATCATTTTACATTCCCTATCCCACCACGGCTTCAACATTCCTTTCTTCTTCTTCCTAAATATCTTCTTTTGCACACAACCTTTCACTTTCTCTTGTAGATCCTCCCATATCTCGTCCATTGACTCCCCCACAAAGCTTACGTGGCCCAACTGCTCCTGATACTTTTCTATCGCCTCTCTCGTCCATGACACCCTCTCACCTAACGACCTTCCTCGCCCACCCTACCTTTCGTCAGCCTCCCTCTGTATCCACAAACTTAATGGCTGATGATCTGATTACACGCTCCCTTCCACTGCAAATTTCTCTATTTCCTTCCACCCTTACGTATTTATAATCACATAGTCTATCACCGACACACCCCTCTTACTCACATACGTGTATTCTCTCACTTCATCCCCTTTTACCACCCCATTCGCCACCGCCTACCCCCTATCCTCCATCCAGTCTCTTAGAATCTCCCCTCTTTATTTATTATCTTATCCTTCGAATTTCTTTCAAAGCTCTCCCTTCCCGGTACAGGCCCCCTTCTCACCTAATTCTCGCATTAAAGTCTCCCCCCATTATCACCAAACCCTCATCTCTCTCTCTCTCTCCTAGTAAGTTTTCTACCCTTTCTTTAATACGTTCCATTCCATCCTTATTGTAAACAGTCACAAACTTATACATCGCTCCTCCTATCTTTACAACCCACATTTGCACGCCCTCCCCTCGCCCTCTACATGAACTTCTTTCTCTAATCCATCCCTAACCCCTGTTATAATTCCCCCCACTAGCCCTTCCTTTCGTTTTTACTTTGACCGCTTATGTCTCTACCAGTCCAATCACATCAAATTCCTGAATATACCTCCAGAAATCCTCATCTTTCTTCTTCACCCCTGCTACGTTTCTGTACAACACCTTAAACACTCCTCCACCCTGCTTTACTCCCACCCCCTACTCCTCTCAAAAGAAATTCCCCTGCACTTCCCTTAATACCTCCTTCTCCTCGTCCCATACCCACATTTTCTCGTCTATTTTTATTTTCCGATACCCTATCTTCGCCGCTCTCCATTCGCTCATCTCCTTCCTAGCCCTGTCATTTAGCATTCTCTGAACATCCCTTTCCTTCCTCATCTAATCTTAATCGATAAAAACCTTACTGTCCTTTATCCTATTTTTGTTACGCATTACCCCCAATTTTTCATCCCAGCTCTCCAATTCCACCACTGCCACTTCATTCTCCTTTCTCCCCTCCATCCTAACTTTCCCTACCTTGCCTTCAATCCACCCTATGCTCCGTAGCAGCGCTTCCACCCCCTCCCTTTCTTCCCCGCTCTTTAGCTTCAATCCTCTTACCACTATATTATTTCTCCTATCTGCCTTCTCTCTTCTCTCCATCCTCAACTTCATTACCGTTATCCTTTCCCTATCCGCTCTCTCCTCCTTTTCACCCGTACGCTCTCCCACTTTCTCTTCTATCATGGTCTCCACTTTCTCCCAAATACCTTGCTTCTCGCCCTGCCCCGTGTCGACTGCTTCCATTCCCGAACTGCTCTCCATCTTCTCTAGCTTTTTTTCCGCCCTTTAATTCCACACCCTATTATCTTCTTCCATCTCCTTTATTTTATCCTCTTTTTCCTTCCTCCCAACACCAACTCCCTCTGCAATCCTTCTACTTTCCCTCTCAGCTCTTTTACTTCCTTTTCCCATCTCTCATCTTTTACGCTCAGATCCTCCCTCATACTTTCCATCTGCTCCATAGCCCCCTGTACGTCCTTCCTCACCCTCTGATCTCGCCTATCAGCACCCCAATAGCCTCCTTCTCCGTCTGCCCATCATTTTTAGGGGGGGGGGGGGGGGGGTGACCCACGTGTTCGTACGCTTTTTTTAAAGGGACTCTCTAGCGCGCTTTTCTCCGGAATCTCTTTGCTTTCCCTTTCCCGCTTCAATAGACCCTCCCCCTCACTTGCACTGGACGCTCTCTCCCTTGCCTGGTCGCTTCTTTCGCTCAGTTTTCTTCTTCCTCTCTGACGCGCCACTTGACACCGCGCCACGCACAACTGGCCATCGTGTCCTTCTGGATATTTCCTCCCCGTCTACTTCACTACCAGCACTGCCAGTACTATCTTCCCAATTAACAGTCCTTGCGGGTGCTGTATTAAATTGCATTCAAATCGCTACCAATTCCCAAGGTTTTAAATAGAAATTTTAGTTTTCAAACATATATTTTTTTAAACAAATTTAATTTAACTTTCAACCAAGTAGTTTTATTTTCAACCAAGAAGAAAAAATGTCAACTAAAACTGTGAATATTTAAATGCTATACTTAAGTTTGTAAGCAAAACAATAAATTTTCAAACGAGACGATTAATTTTTAAACGGGAAGATTAAATTTTCTACCGAGGAAGACGATTTCTAAAAAAAATATATTAATTTTGGAAAAAAGTTGAATTTTCAACTAAAAAAGATCAAGTTTCAACCAAAAATTGAAAAAAAAATTTCATGTTAATTTAATGTTGAATTCCGTCGAAATTCCTTATAATTGCAAGATTAATTTTTCAAACATTCGAATGTTTTTTATTTTTTAATGTTCTGGTTTTGACCAGATAAAATGTATTACATAATGTGATGTTAATTTTTAGCCATTTTTAAAAATTTAGAAATAAAAACTAATATTAAAAAAAAATTGATTATAGACCAGTAAACAAAAAAAAATTAACATCAAATTATTTATTATATTTTATCCGGTCAAAACCATGACATGCAAAATATGAAATATTCAAATGTTTGAAAAATTATTCTTACGGTTATAAAAATTTACGTCGGAATTCAACTTGTAGGGTTTGTGAAGAAATTTATCTTGTCTCTCCGTAGTTTAGTGGGTATAAGAACAACAAACCGGCAATCTAAAAGGCATGAGTTTGGTTCCCTGCGGAGTTTAAGAGTAATTTTTTCACAATTTAGAAGTACAAATCATTATTAAAAAACTATTGCTTTTAGCCACGTAGGAAAAAAAAACAATTTAAATTAAATTTTTTAATACATTTTATCTAGTCAAAACCACAACGTCACAAAGAAAAATGAAATAGTTGAATGTTAAACAAAAAAGATGAATTTTGAACTGAAATGATCCATCTTCAAGTTGAATAGTTGATTTTTAACCAAAAGATCAATTTTCAAGAGAGAAGATTGATGTTTACCAAAGAAGACGAATTTTGTAGAAAATGCATGCATTTTTAGTTAAAAAGGTAAAATGTCTAAAAACAATTGAATAGTTAAATTTCCCGTCAAAAAATAATGTTTAACCAAAGGGGAAATTTTTCAAAGAAAATGATGAATTCTCAACTAAATGATGAATCTTTAACTGGAATAGTTGAATTTGAAATAAAAAACATGGATTTTCAAGTAACATAAGGACAAGCCTTTAAGTGATAAGCCTTTAAAAACAACAAATTAATTTATTAACAAAATAGTAACTCTCAATCGAGTAATTGAATTTTCTTTCAAAAAAGATAAATTCGGATCAAAAAGTCTATGAGTTGATATTTTAATCAAAAATGATTTCAATTTTTAATAAAAAATCAATGAAATTCAACGAAAAAGAACAAATTTTCAACCAGTTACTTGAATTTTCCACTAAAACTGATCAATTTTTAACCAAAAACAGAATAGTTGAATTTCTAGTTTAAAAAATTGATTTTAAACAAGCAAGAAAAATGAATTTTCAACAAAATAGTTCAATACATTAATATAAAGCTACTTTTACAAATAAAGAATGATTGTTATTCAATTTAATATTGCAATTAAAAAAAGAATTAAGCATCCTCTCGAAAAAATTCCCTGAATTTCAGAAAAATTCCCTGACATTTCCAGGTAGGGTGGGCACCCTGCATAAAAGAATTAGTCCAACTGCATTAACATTCATTAAAATTAAGGTATTTTTCAGGCGTTAAAAACCTTGGCAGCACAATAGACATTTTATAAATAATAATAAATAATGGTTCTGCTATTTAAACATATCATGGGCTACATTGTAATTATATTTTCAAAAAACTAAAAATATCACGTTTCAACTATGACAAAAGACAAGATTTCAAAATTGTAATGATGAGTAAAATAAATTTTCAAGAGTCTGACCCAGCATTACAACTCACCTGCATTTAAAGCAGTATCAAGGACTTCTTTGCGTCAACGAATGGTTTGTGCATGTAAAATTTCCGAGCCATCGGTAAAATATCGTTTACCCCTACTTCTTCGTGGATCATTCATTGCTGAAAAGCAGTTTATTTATGCAAACACTTATAAAAAAAAGGAATGAAAGAAATTGGATTCAATTCCTAACCTCTAAATCCCCTCTCTTTATCTTGCTTGACAAATAGCAAATACATAAATATATATATATATATATTCTTTTTGTCCGACTCCCCTTGAAAACGCGCTATTGCATGCATGTGAATCAGACGTAAATTGGCCGCTTCCAGCCCAGTGACATTCAGTTATGCGCACTCCAGTGATCCCAGATCTGAAACGAGACGTGGTCCAATACTATGACACATCTATGTCCGTGTGAATTGGGTAGGAGACGATATAAATGCCTGGGTTGCGCGCGCAACCCATTTCTCCTCTTCTGAATTTGAAAACTCGAAGGTGCACGATTGCCGGTCGGAACACTTCGGCGGTTCAAATTATATGTCTATCTGCATTGAAATAAAATCAAAAGATTGGGATTTTAATATTTCCAGATTTCGATGCAGATCCGCATTTGAAAGAAATGTAAGAAATTGGTGATTTTGATATTCATCTCGTTTGGATAAAAACTCAATTATTTTATTGAAAAATTAAATATTATGTTGAAAATGTACCTATTTTGTAAAAAAGTCCTCTTTTCTATCAAAAATTTAACTACTTTGTTAAAATTTTTATTTCTTTTATTTGAAGGTTCATCTCTTTCGTTGAAAATACATTTTTGAAACTGAGAATTAATCTATACCATTTTTGGTTTAAAAATCATGTATTTTGTTAACGATTCGTCTTTCTTTGTAAAAATTAAATTGCTTTATGGAAAATTTATAGTTTTTGATTAAAAATTACATTTTTCGGTTGAATTATCAACTGTAAATATTTTTTGGTTGCAAAGTCGTTTTGTTGTAAATGCAACTATATTGTTAAAAATTAAAATCATAATTTTTGGGTGGAAAATTCGATTATTCACTTAAAGTTGAACTACTTAGTAAAAAAATTAATTTTCTCTTATTAAGGATTCATAATAATAGTTTAAAATTCAACTATTTGCCTTTAAATTAGGTTAAAAATTCAGCTTTTTGTAGAAAATACTCTCTTTGACTTTAAAATTTAAAAATTTCTTAAAATTCAATTGACCTTTTTTAGTAGAAATTTAATATTTTTGGTTGAAAATGTATCATTTTTGCACAAAAATGCAATTCTTTGGTTAAAATATGAACTGTACATCTTCTTGGGTTTAAAAGTCGATTATTTCACTAAGAGTTGAACTACTTTGTAAAAAAAAAACGTTTTTTTACAAGGGTTTATAATTATGGTTGAAAATTTAACTATTTGGTTCAAAGTTTAATTCTTTGATTGAAAACTCATATTTTTCGTTTAAGAAATTCAACTTTTTGTAGATGCTTCGTCTTTTTGACTTTAAAATTAAATAATTTCGTTGAAAATTCATGTATTTTGTTTAAAATTTGTCTTTTTTTATAGATCATTAATTTTCTTGGTCGAAAATTCATCTGATTGGTTGACAATTCAACAACTTTGTTGAAAATAAATTTTTTCCGTTAAAAATTATTTATCTTTATCTGAAAATGTAACTATTATAGGATTGATTAAAAATTAATCGTACATATTAGTTAAGTTTGAAAATCGTTTTTTTTTTTATAGAACATTAATCTTCTTGGTCAAAAATTCACCTGTTCCCTTGAAAATCTAACAATTTTATTGTAAATTCGTTTTTGTTCCTTGTTCAATTCAATTTTTTATCACAGCTTTTATCTGGAAATTGAACTATTCCATTTTTGGTTAAACTTTATCCTGTAAATTGTATTAGTTAAAACACCAATTATTTGTTAGAAAATTAATTTATTTGTTTTCGATTATGACTTAAAATATTATTTAAGTATAAAAAATTTTTATTTTTAACCCAAACAAACTTAAATTTTTTTAATTGAAAAAAGGAAATTTCGTTAATTATCAGCAATATTTGACCGTTCATTTAAAACAATCCATTACGAACAACTGTTGAAAACTATACAAATTTGAAAAGAATGGTTCGAAATAGAAAGCCTTAAATTGTTAAATTTGTAATGAGCTAAATTTTAAGTTTAAACGCTACAATTTTAATTTAAAAAAAGATTCAGAATTAATTTAAAACTTGAAATTATTTCTAATAATTTGAAACACAATTTAGACTTTTGCAGATTTAAAAAAAAAGCTTTTTGAAAATTGTACAGTATTTAAAAAGAATGACAAAATTGTTGTGATTGCTAAGAACATTGAAAATGATTTTTTATTTTGACAAATAAATTTTAAGTGAGTATTTGGAAACATTTTAAAAATTATGAAAAAAAAGAATCCGGAAAATTTTAAGGAAATTTTTTTATTTTGCAGTTTTTTTAATAATAAGAAT
>NC_046660.1:145339032-145341833 GCF_010883055.1 Belonocnema kinseyi
TATATAATAAGAATATTAATTAACAAGAATTTTCGACCAAAAAATTAATGACCTACAAAAAAAGACAAATTTCAAACAAAATACATGAATTTTCAACAAAATTATTTAATTTTAAAGTCAATAAAACGAAATATCTACAAAAAGTTGATTTTTTTCATCGAAAAATATGAGTTTTCAATCAAAGAGTAAGACTTTCAACCAAATAGTTAAAATTTTAACCATAATTATGAAACCTTGTTGAAAATAATAGTATTTTTTTACAAAGTAATTCAACTCTTAGTGAAATAATCGACTTTTAAGCCCAAGAAGATGTACAGTTGATATTTCAACCAAACAATTGCATTTTTGGCCAAAAATGATACATTTTCAACAAAAAAGATTAAATTTTTACCAAGCAAGGTCAATTTCCAACAAAATATATGAACTTTCAACAAAATTATTTAATTTTAATGTCAAAAAGAGTATCATCTACAAAAAAACTTAATTTTTAACACAAAAATATGATTTTTCAACCAAAATTTTAATTGTCGACCAAATAGTTTAACTTGCACTTACAGTTGAAGTACTTAGTAAAAAAATTAATTTTTTCTTATTAAGGATTCATAATTATACTTGAAAATTCAACCATTTGCCTTCAAATTAATTTTTTTGTTAAAATTGCATCTTTGGGCGTTAAAAGTCAACAATTTTATAGAAAGTTAAACTATTTGGTCGACAATTAAAATTTTGGTTGAAAAATCATATTTTTGGGTTAAAGATTCAGCTTTTTGTAGTTGATACTCTTTTTGATTTTAAAATTAAATAATGTTGTTGAAAGTTCATATATTTTGTTGGAAATTGACCTTGCTTGGTACAAATTTAATCTTTTTAGTTGAAAATGTATCATTTTTGGTCGAAAATGAAATTGTTTGGTTGAAATATGAACTGTACATCTTCATGGGCTTAAAAGTCGATTATTTCACTAAGAGTTGAATTACTTTGTAAAAAAAATACTGTTATTTTCATCAAGGTTGGATAATTATGGTTAAAAATTTAACTATTTGGTTGAAAGTTTAACTCTTTGATTGAAAACTCATATTTTTGGCTGAAAAAATCAACTTTTGTAGATAATTAATTTTGTAGATCATTAATTTTCTTGGTCGAAAATTCATGTTATTGGTTGAGAATTTAACAACTTTATTACAAATTTATTTTCTCGATTAAAAATTTTTTTTATCTGAAAATGTAACTGTTTTAGGATTTATTAAAAATTAATCGTTTTTATCTGGAAGTTGAACTATTCAATTTTTGTTTGAAACTTTATCCTGTACATTGTATTAGTTAAAACACCAATTATTTGATAGAAAATTAATTTAATTCGTTAAAAAGTAAACTTTTGGGTTGAAAATTGATATATTTTATTAATTAGATTTTTTTCCTAAAATTAAAAAAAACTGCAAAATGAAAAAATTTCCTTAAAATCTTCCGGATTCTTTGTTTTTAATTTTTAAAATGTTTTCAAATAATCACTTAAAATTTATTTGTCAAAATAAAAAATCATTTTCGATGTTCTTAGCAATCACAACAATTTTTGTCATTCTTTTTAAATACTGTACAATTTTCAAAAAGCTTTTTTTTTAAAGCTGCAAAAGTCTAAATCGTGTTTCACATTATTTGAAATAATTTCAAGTTTTAAATTAATTCTGAATCTTGTTTCAAATTAAAATTGTAGCGTTTAAACTTAAAATTTAGCTCATTACAAATTTAACAATTCAAGGCTTTATATTTCGAACTATTCTGTTCAAATTTGTATAGTTTTTAACAGTTGTTTGTAATGGATTGTTTTCAATGAACTGTCAAATATTGCTGATGATTAACGAAATTTTCTTTTTTTAATTAAAAAATTTCAAATTGAATAGGTTAAAAATAAAAATTTTTTATACTGAAATAATATTTCAAGTCATAATCAAATACAAATAAATTAATTTTCTAACAAATAATTGGTGTTTTAACTAATATGATTTACAGGATAAAGTTTAACCAAAAATGGAATAGTTCAATTTCCAGATAAAAGCTGTGATAAAAAATTGATTTGAACAAGGAAAAAAACGAATTTTCAATAAAATGGTTAAATATTCAAGGGAAAAGGTGAATTTTTGACCAGGAAGATTAATGTTCTATAAAAAAAACGATTTTCAAACTTAACCAATATATACGATTAATTTTTAATCAATCCTATAATAGTTACATTTTCAGATAAAGATAAATAATTTTCAACGGAAAAAATTTATTTTCAACAAAGATGATGAAATGTCAACCAATCAGATGAATTTTCTACCAAGAAAATTAATGATCTACAAAAAAAGACAAATTTTAAACAAAATACATGAATTTTCAACGAAATTATTTCATTTTACTGTCAAAAAGAAGAATTATCTACAAAAAGTTGAATTTCTTAAACGAAAAATATGAGTTTTCAATCAAAGAGTTAAACTTTCAACCAAATAATTAAATTTTCAACCATAATTATAAAACCTTGTTAGAAAAAACGTATTTTTTTTACAAAGTAGTTCAACTCTTAGTGAAACCATCGACTTTTAAACTCAAGAAGATGTACAGTTAATATTTTAACCAAACAATTGTCTTTTTGACCAAAAATGATACATTTTCAACCAAGAAGATTAAATTTCTACTAAAAAAGGTCAATTTAATTTTAATAGATTTTTTAATTTTAAAGTCAAAAAGAGTATTATCTACAAAAAAGCTGAATTTTTAATCTAATTTAAAGGCAAATAGTTGAATTTTCAACTATAATTATGAAT
>NC_046660.1:145341933-145356599 GCF_010883055.1 Belonocnema kinseyi
TTCTATCAAAAATTCAACTACTTTGTTAAAATTTTTATTTCTTTTATTTGAAGGTTCATCTCTTTCGTTGAAAATACATTTTTGAAACTGACAATTAATCTACCATTTTGGGTTAAAAAATCATGTATTTTGTTAACAATTCGTCTTTCTTTGTAGAAATTAAATTGCTTTATGGAAAATTTAGACTTTTTGATTAAAACTTACATTTTTCGGTTGAATTATCAACTGTAAATATTTTTTGGTTGCAAAGTCGTTTTGTTATAAATGCAACTATATTGTTAAAAATTAAAATCATAATTTTTGGGTGGAAAATTCGATTATTCACTTAAAGTTGAACTACTTAGTAAAAAATTAATTTTTTCTTATTAAGGATTCATAATTATAGTTGAAAATTCAACTATTTGCCTTTAAATTAGATTAAAAATTCAGCTTTTTTGTAGATAATACTCTTTTTGACTTTAAAATTAAAAAATTTATTAAAATTAAATTGACCTTTTTTAGTAGAAATTTTATCTTTTTGGTTAAAAATGTATTATTTTTGGTCAAAAATGCAATTGTTTAGTTAAAATATGAACTGTACATCTTCTTGAGTTTAAAAGTCGATGGTTTTACTAAGAGTTGAACTACTTTGTAAAAAAAATACATTTTTTAAAACAAGGTTTTATAATTATGGTTGAAATTTTAACTATTTGGTTGAAAGTTTAACTCCTTGATTGAAAACTCATATTTTTCGTTTAAGAAATTCAACTTTTTGCAGATAATTCGTCTTTTTGACTTTGCAATTAAATAATTTCGTTGAAAATTCATGTATTTTGTTTAAAATTTGCCTTTTTTTATAGATCATTAATTTTCTTGGTCGAAAATTCATCTGATTGGTTGAAAATTCAACAACTTTGTTGCAAATAAATTTTTTCCGTTAAAAATTATTTATCTTCATCAGAAAATGTAACTATTATATGATTGATTAAAAATTAATCGTATATATTGGTTAACTTTGAAAATAGTTTTTTTTTTAGAACATTCATCTTCTTGGTCAAAAATTCACCTTTTATCTGGAAATTGAACTATTCCATTTTTGGTTAAACTTTATCCTGTATATTTTATTAGTTAAAACACTAATTATTTGTTAGAAAATTAATTTATTTGTTTTCGATTATGACTTGAAATATTATTTCAGTATAAAAATTTTTTATTTTTAACCCATTCAATTTGAAATTTTTAATTAAAAAAAGGAAATTTCGTTAATTACACAGGCACACAAAAAAAGTGGTCTGTCTGGTAGACTACACTACCATATCTATATTTTTTTGGGGTCGCTGATTTCGAATCCGGGGTCCAAATAACCCAATCAGGTCATAGTTTCCCAAAAAATGCAAGAAGAGACGTAAAAACGAAGAAAGCAGTGTTTTTTCGTGTATATTTTGTATAAAAACAAAAGATTTTCATGTCCGGCCGACTTTACAACCATATCTTTATATCTTTTGGGTCGCTCAATCTGAATCTGGGGTTCCAATAGTCACATCTGGGTGTTCCATGAGCATGATTCCCCTTGCCTGAAATTGTAGGATCTAAGAAAAATAAAACACTTTTTTTGGAACAAGTTTTATTTACTTTCAGCATTACCCAGGAACAACGGCGTGGACGTAGTAAATTCTGTTCCCTTTTGGGTGCTGGATTAGCGTGAGTCCTCTTGCCTCTCACGTTATGGTGCTATATTAGCATGGGTCCCTTCGTCTTTCTAGATAGGGGTGCTGAATTAGCGTGAGTTCCCCTTGCCTCTCACGTTGGGGTATTAGATTAGCGTGAGTCCCCTCGCCTCTCACGATTTTATTCGACAATATCGGACTCTTTTTTTCAAAAGATGTACGGAGTGGGTGTCGCTTCCGTTTAGTTCCCTTTGAAACTTGATCTCGTTTTAATGACCAACAGTAGTCAGCCATCATATTAACATCCCAATGTCCCAGATGTCTACGCTTTATCTCTTTGATGTCTTGGTGAAAACGTTTGCCTTGTTCTTCACTAAAATCTCCCAGATTCTTTGGAAACTCGTCAATGTGAGAATCAAGAAAATGGAGCTTCAAGTTCATTAGACAACCCAATTCACAAAAATTTGAAACCATATCAGAAACAATTTTTTTTTAATCTGCACTTTTGTGATTGCCTAAAAAATCTTCAACAACCATCTTAAAACTGAGCCAGGCAGCCTTTTCAGTGTCTGTCATTTTTTCAATGAATTCCGGATCCCGCAACATTTTTCGTATTTGTGGTCCATTAAATACACCCGCTTTCAACTTCGCTTCGGAAAGTTGTGGAAATTGATTGCTCAAGTATAGAAAGCAGTCACCGTCAATATCAAGAGCTTTGACAAATTGCTTCATAAGATCAAGCTTGATATGAAGGCGTGGAATTAAAATATCTTTTGGATTGACTAAAGGTTTTTCAATTATGTTCAAATTTCCTACGTCAAATGATGTTCTTTTTGGCCATTTCTTTTTTTTATAATGCTTGATGCGATTTCTACTGTCCCATAAATCCCAAGAACTTTCAAATCTCTACACAACTTCCATTCATGCGTTGCGTAGTTTATGTAAAACGCGGCAGAAGTTTTACATTTTCAACAGATAGAATTGCTGTCATTTTTGACAATTTGCGCTTCATTACGCTGTATGAATTCAGGATATCTGTTTTAAGAATTTCTGAGTTTAGGTTTGACAGATTTAGGGTTATGAATTCTGGCTTCTTTCACTTGGGCTTTGTATGTTTAAGATTGAGGTTTGCGTGAGTATAAAATAGAAATATTAACGTAGAAATTCGAAATGGCCAATTTTCGACTATATTTATGCTTTTTACGGTGAAATCTGAACTGGCATAGTCCTTCGGACCCCGGATTCAGATTCAGCGATCCAAAAGACATGTAAATATGGTTGTAAAGTCGACGGGATATACAAATCTTTTGTTTTTATACAATATATACAAGAAAAACGCTGTTTTCGTCGTTTTTACGTCTCCCTTTGCATTTTTTGGGAAACTATGACCTGCTTGGGTTATTTGGACCCCGGATTCAGATTTAGCGACCCAAAAGGCATGAAGATATGGTTGTAAAGTTGCCAGAACATAAAAATCTTTAATTTTTATTCAAAATATATAAAAAAACACTGTTTTCCTCATTTTTACGTATATTTTTGCTTATTTTTGGAAAGCTATGACCTGATAGGGTTAATTGAACCCTGGATTCAGATTCAGTGACCCAAAAGACATATAGATATGGTTGTAAAGTCGACCGGACATGAAAATCTTTTGTTTTTATACAAAATATACACGAAAAAACACTGCTTTCGTCGTTTTTACGTCTCTTTTTGCATTTTTTGGGAAACAATGACCTGATTGGGTTATTTGGACCCCGGATTCGAACTCAGCGACCCCAAAAATATATAGATATGGTAGTGTAGTCTACCGGACAGACCACTTTTTTGTGTGCCTGTGTTATCAGCAATATTTGTCTGTTCATTTAAAACAATCCGTTACGAACAACTGTTAAAAACTATACAAATTTGAACAGATTGGTTCGAAATAGAAAGCCTTAAATTGTTAAATTTGTAATGAGATAAATTTTAAGTTTAAACGCTACAATTTGAATTTAAAAAAAGATTTAGAATTAATTTAAAACTTGAAATTATTTCAAATAACTTGAAATACGATTTCGACTTTTGCAGATCAAAAAAAAAACTTTTTGAGAATTGCACAGTATTTAAAAAAAAATAACAAAAATTGTTGTGATTGCTAAGAACATTGAAAATGACTTTTTATTTTGACACATAAATTTTAAGTGTGTATTTGAAAACATTTCAAAAATTAAAAAAAAAAAGAATCCGGAAGATTTTAAAGAAATTTTTTTACTTTGCAGTTTTTTTAATTTTAGGAAAAAATCTAATTAACAAAATATATCAATTTTCAACCCAACAGTTTACTTTTTAACAAATTAAATTAATTTTCTATCAAATAATTGGTGTTTAACTAATACAATGTACTGGATAAAGTTTCAACCAAAAATTGAATAGTTCAATTTCCAGATAAAAACGCTTAATTTTTAATCGATCCTAGAATAGTTACATTTTCCAATTAAAAGAAATAATTTTTAATCGAAAAAATAAATTTTCAATAAAGTTGTTAAATTCCTAACCAATAACATGAATTTTCGACCAAGAAAATTAATGATCTACAAAAAAAGACAAATTTAAAACAAAATACATGAATTTTCAACGAAATTATTTAATTTCAAAATCAAAAAAACGAATAATCTATAAAAAGTTGATTTTCTTCAGCGAAAAATTTGAGTTTTCAATCAAAGAGTTAAACTTTCAACCAAATAGTTAAATTTTTAACCATAATTATAAAACCCTGTTGAAAAAAACAGTATTTTTTTTAAAAAGTAATTTAACTTTTAGTGAAATAATCGACTTTTAAGCCCAAGAAGATGTACAGTTCATATTGCAACTAAACAATTGCATTTTTGACCAAAACTGATACATTTTTAATCAAAAAGATTAAATTTCTAACAAACAAGGTCAATTTCGAAAATATATATGAACTTTCAACAAAATTATTTAATTTTAAAGTTAAAAAGAGTATTATCAACAAAAAAGCTGAATTTTTAACCCAAAAATATGATTTTTCAATCAAAATTTTAATTGTCGACCAAATAGTTTAACTTTCACTTACAGTTGAAGTACTTAGTAAAAAAATTAATTTTTTCTTATTAAGGATTCATAATTATGGTTGAAAATTCAACTATTTGCCTTCAAATTAAATTTTTTATAAAAATTATACTTTTTTGTTAAAATTGCATCTTTGGGCGTTAAAGGTCAACAATTTGGTAGAAAGTTGAACTATTTGGTCGACAATTAAAATTTTGGTTGAAAAATCATATTTTTGGGTTAAAAATTCAGCTTTTTTGTAGATGACACTCTTTTTGACTTTAAAATTAAACAATTTTGTTGAAAGTTCTTATATTTTGTTGGAAATTGACCTTGTTTGGTAGAAATTTAATCTTTTTGGTTGAAAATGTATCATTTTTAGCCAAAAATGCAATTGTTTGGTTGAAATATTAACTGTACATCTTCTTGGGCTTAAAAGTCGATTATTTCACTAAGAGTTGAATTATTTTGTAAAAAAAATACTGTTATTTTCAACAAGGTTTCATAATTATGGTTAAAATTTTAACTATTTGGTTGAAAGTCTAACTCTTTGATTGAAAACTCATATTTTTCGCTGAAAAAAATCAACTTTTTGTAGATAATTCGTTTCATTGACTTTAAAATTAAATAATTTCGTTGAAAATTCATGTATTTTGTTTGAAATTGGTCTTTTTTTGTAGATCATTAATTTTTTAGTTCGAAAATTCTTGTTATTAGTTGAGAATTTAACATCTTCATTGAAAATTTATTTTTTCGATTAAAAATTATTTTTTTTTTATCTGAAAATGTAACTATTCTAGGATTGATTAAAAATTAATCTTTTTTATCTGGAAATTGAACTATTCAGTTTTTGGTTGAAACTTTATCCTGTACATTGTATTAGTTAAAACACCAATTATTTGAGAGAAAATCAATTTAATTTGTTAAAAAGTAAACTTTTGGGATGAAAATTGATATATTTTGTTAATTAAATTTTTTTCCTGAAATTAAAAAACTGCAAAGTAAAAGAATTTCCTTAAAATCTTACGGATTTTTTTTTTTTTAATTTTTAAAATGTTTTCGAATACTCACTTAAAATTTATTTGTCAAAAAAAAAAAAATCATTTTCAATGTTCTTAGCAATCAAAACAATTTTTTTTATTCTTTTTAAATACTGTACAATTCTTTAGAAGCTTTTTTTTTATATCTGAAAAATGCTAAATCGTGTTTCAAATTATTTGAAATAATTTCAAGTTTTAAATTAATTTTGAATATTTTAAAAAATTAAAATTGTAGCGTTTAAACTTAAAATTTAGCTCATTACAAATTTAACAATTCAAGGCTTTCTATTTCGAACCATTCTGTTCAAATTTGTATAGTTTTTAACAGTTCTTTGTAATGGATTATTTTAAATGAACGATCAAATATTGCTGAGATAATTAACGGAATTTTCTTTTTTTAATTAAAAAATTTCAAATTGCATGCGTTAGAAATAAAATTTTTTTATACAGAAATAATATTTCAAGTCATAATCGATAACAAATAAATTAATCTTGTAACGAATAATTGGTGTTTTAACTAATACAATTTACAGGATAAAGTTCAACCAAAAATGGAATAGTTCAATTTCCAGATAAAAGCTGTGACAAAAAATTCAATTGAACAAGGAACAAAAAGGATTTTTCAATAATATCGTTAAGTATTCAAGGGAAACGGTGAATTGTTGACCAAGAAGATTAATATTCTATAAAAAGAACGATTTTCAAACTTAACCAATCTATACGATTAATTTTTAATCAATTCTATAATAGTTACATTTTCAGATAAAGATAAATAATTTTTAACGGAAAAAATTTATTTCTAACAAAGTTGTTGAATTGTCAACCAATCAGATGAATTTTCGACCAAGAAAATTAATGATCTACAAAAAAAAGACAAATTTTGAACAAAATACATGAATTTTCAACGAAATTATTTAATTTTAATTTTAGTTCGGCTGGTCTCATGGCAGTTAACTTTTCTGATCAGGGGTCGTTTAAATAAAGCAAGGGCGTAATTAGTATGGTTTGAACAAAATTTTATTTTATCAGAAGCAGGACACAAAAAAATATGGATGTTTTGATCAGTAGGATGACGGTTTAAAATACACATAAGTGTCGAAATTAATGAGCACATTAACGTTTTAGGTTGTAAATGGACCAGCCAGACATTCGAACACGGGCGCAGATTCATATCTTAAAAGGACACCACGCCTCTGAAGTGCTTTTCGTATTTTGGCATTAATGTTGACGCACAACATTTGTCTAGTTAGCTCCGTTTATAAATTATCGCTACATTTCTTCCAAGTATCAACCACAACAAAAATTCCAATGGTAAGTTTCTCACATCCCGGTATTGATACGGTTTTTTAAATTAATGTAATTATAAATACAAGGTCTTTAAACCGTTTTATTGTTACAATTTCATAATTAAAAGAAGAGAGTAGACCTTCGTTGATTGGCGATCCTGGGTCTAGACCTCCCGATTCCATTCAATTTACCACTCTGATTTACATAAAATTAATTTTATAAAACTAGTCATTTTATCAACTCCTGACGCTCAACCACGGTAGTGTAAAATAAAACAAAAATCCAATCAGTTTGAAATTAGAGAGTGAGAAAAAAAATACATATATAAATCTAATACTACTTGTTAAATTATGACGCATGAACCGCTGCCATGGTTTAGGTCTTAGCGCCTGGCCGCGGCGAGACCGTTATCATAGGCAGCCTGGTGGGCTCGGACCTGCTGCTCGACCTGCTGCTCAAGTTCGGATCCCCCAGCGCCCTCATCCACCTCACCTCCTCCAACATCTCCTTATTACTTGGAGGTGCATAAGGGGGCGAGGGGGTCTGGCACCCCTCCCTACGTATCCACTTGATCTTCGGCCGGTCTACTCGGCTAGTTCTACCGCCGGAAGTGGGTATGGGGGCATTTTCGACTCTGCCGCTGGCTGCCCCGCCTGACGGTCCTGCTGTCGGTTTTCCGGGATTTGACGGCGGTCCGTCTGTCGCAGCCGTCAAATCTTTAAGCCAGTCAAAAGCCTCCTTCCGTTCCTCCCTCCAGTGCCACTTAACGTCTAGCCTTAGCAATCTGGTCAACGGTTCCGCTACCTTGGCGAACTCGGGAATGAACCGCCTATACCACGACGCTAACTCCATAGATCTACAAAGCTGTTTAACTGTGCGGGGAGCTGGGTACGTGAGGATGGAAGCTATCTTAATCGGGTCTGGTCTTAATCCCTGCTTATTGACTATGAAGCCTAGGTGCCGAATTTCGGCACAGCAGAATTTACTTTTCTCGGAGTTGATCGTTAAACCTGCCTCGGAAAGCCTATCGAGAACTTTCTCCAACCAACGCAGGTGTTCCTCAAAGGTCTCCGTAACCACGATGATATCGTCCAGATAGGAGAACGCGTTAGGTCTCATCTCAGGCGTGATGACCTTGTCAATCAGCCTTTGAAAGATGACCGGGGCCCCCGTCAGACCGAATGGCATACATGCAAACTGAAATAACCCTCTACCAGGAACCACAAATGCCGTATATTCCTGACAAGATTCGTCTAGAGGGATTTGATTAAAAGCCGTGCTAAGGTCGATTTTCGAGATAAATATCGCGGCGCAAAGTTGCCTTAGTATGTCTGACATGTACGGTAAGTTATATCCCTTTTGGATATGGCATTCAACTTCCCAAAATCTGAATGAAGCCGAAATCCACCATCGCCTTTCTTGGCCATCACTATAGGAGCCGACCGTTCACTGAATATTGATGGCCACCTTGACTACGCATATCTTAGCGATCCCGTCGATAGTCAATGGCAGCTCTACCACACCCAAGATCTTGTCTCTGGAACTAATTGCCAAAATCATAGATGTTTCACGATAACAGTCCAAACCTTGCCCAGGGCATCCAAGAGCCTGGGCCATACAGCGCGTAGGCTGAGAAGAACTCGATAGAAATCTTAAGCTGCACTCTACCGCATAACAACTCAGTCTGCAGGATTCCGGCAATCTGTTCCGGATCGGAAAATTGTTGTATACTCCCCACCCCTAACGGTATTGAACTTGTCTAGACCTAATTTGTCGCGTTCCAGATGCAAAATCTAAAACAATACGACCCGAAATTGTTCAAAATCTATCTCCTAAGGCAGGGTCCCCATTAATCAAAATGGTGCTGATCAATGCTTCCTGTTTTAAATCGGAAAACGTACGCACAGAACGCTGCGAATCACCCCCCTCAACAATCTTAATTCCCTCGAAATCTGGTTCTTTACGTTCCGGTTTAAGATCTATAGGAAAACGACCCGAAAGTGACGAAGATGAATCTCCTGAGCAGGGTTCTACAGCAAACAATCATTAGGTGACAAACTAACACCCTTATACTTGTCTAAATCATTCAAGGCCAACACGGAAGTTTCTATAGGTCTCGAGACGTCTAGCGCGTTATTGACGGTCTCTTTAAGTTGAGAGGCAGTAGGGACCGATCCTAATGCTTCCCCGCTGCGTTTCCCGAGCAATGCGGGCATGTCTTCAGGCTAAAACCCTCCCTCTTACATGCGTAACACGCTATTTTACGTGGCTGTGCGCAGCCCTTCTGATAATGTGCCACCTGTCTTTATCTGAAACAGGTGACCTCGCCCGAGGCGCCAGAATTATTATTTCGTGAATTAGCTTGTTGGGTGGGAGCAGCGGGCATAGTCGAGCTGGGCTGCTTCCTACTCGACTGATCGTTATTAATCTGACCTATGTTTCCCGTGCCGTTACCGCCGCTTCCGCCCTTCCTACCGTTTCTGCATCTACCGTTAACGTTTCCGTTTGGAGGCTTACTGTTCGCTTGGGAACATTTTCTGTCCTTTTAATGAACGACACTAAATTATCTTCGGTAATGGCCGAAGAGCTATTCTTCGAGAGTTTCGGGGCCCTTAAATCGTGGTAAGCGAACTCCTGTAAGAACGAACTTTCGGAATTAGGGGGTGGTTTATATTCTTTAATGGCCGTCCACTCCTTGTTCCAACCTCTACCGAGTCGCGAAAGTTCATCAAAGGTCCGGTAGCGAGAGCGACGAATAACCCCGTGAAATTCAGGCCTGAGCCCCCTATGAGCCCAATCCAACTGTACTACCGTCAGCATCTCATTTTCGAGCAAATTGATAAGACCTGCTAGGTTCGTCAGATAATCGTCTATACGCTCGTTTTGGCCCTGGGTCCTAGAGTAAATCTGTTTCCTAACGCACCTCTCAAAATCGTCGACACCAAATCTGTGCCTGAACGCCTTTTTAAATTGAAAGCAACTTGCAAACTCTAATGCGTGGTTTTTGAACCATTTAAACGCGACACCTTCTAATAATATCGGCCTGGCGAGCATAAGTTCCTCGTCGGAGATCTCTGTCAGTCTAGTTCAATCCTCGACTCGTTTCAGGAAATCCTCGGCGCTAGTTCTTCCACTTCCGTCAAAATTTATCTTTCAATTAAGGACAATTTTCCCGAGGTCTGTAGAGTCGTCGAAGCGTCGTTTTGACCTAGTGGCCCGATCTGGTCACGTTCACGAGAAGTAAACATACTGGAAAGTGCATCAGCCCTCCCGACAACGTGTCCCACTAAAATCTCGGAGTCCGCAGAATCATCAATCCTAATCGTTTCTGTAAGGATATTAGGTTATGGTGTGAACCTCGGAATAGTACCGGTTCGGACTCGACGCCGCTCCGACTGTGTGACCGAGATGCCTGGACGATAAAGTGAATTTAGGTTTGAATGGGTCCCACGGGGGTTTAAGGTGCTATGCTTGTGAAATTCAGAGCTTCTCGGCAATTATTTCCCACAGGGATGTGTTAGGGAACACTAGGCACATATAACGAACCAGTTTGCCCTGCCTCCGATAAGTACAAATCCGTCGGGAGTCATCTGTATGGATATTACGGGGAATGCTTGTGAAATTCAGGTTGCTTCTACAGGTTTTCTCGGGAAACCTAAAAGCGTCCGGAATTGGAAAATCATTGTTAATTGGTAGAGAAGACCGATCCCCAAGTATGAATAGGCCCGATAAAACAGCCACACAAAAAAAAGTGTGCGGATCTTGTAACAAGACACACGTATTCATATAGAATTTGGGGCGGTGAATTTAAATTCGGTATCAAAAATCACTCATCACGTCATGGTTGAGCCATAACCTCAAAAAATGATGAAAAATCATGCACTGAGGCAAATAAATTTCAAAATAATGCCAGTGATGCAAATTTTCATTTCAAAAACATGTTCACAACTGTGAAGGATCAACCCTTGCCAGATATCAACTTATTTAACATAACTTTACCCAACAGAATCTGACCTCACCTAACCTGAGTTAACAGAAATTTATAGAACTACACGTAAAGCTCTGGAAGCATATTTTCCCAGTAGCAAATGTGTGCTACAGCGAATGGGTCAACTCGAACCTAACGTAGAAATAAATCTAACCTAGCCTAACCTCACGAAACACAATTAAACTGATTGTGTTGTCCCGTTGTGTTTGCGGTACCGTTTCATTCAGCTTCGGCTTAACCTACGTAGAGTTTTGAACTATCCTAACCAAACAAAACCTGACCTAACCGATTACGCTGGCAACCCTGTTCTTGCGTACTTTCATATTTTGACATTAAAAGCAGTAAATGTCTGGAGTTTCGTAACCGCTTGTTGCTAGCATTTTTCGCCTGCGTCTGTAACCAGGGCACCTCCACGTGGTGACGGTGGGCAACGGATTCACATTGGCTGAGTCCTTGGGTAAACGGCGTTCATGTCGTCATGGCAAACACAAGTAAAAAGTGTATTACGATGCAGGGAAAAACCCCAGTATCGGCGTCTGTTCAGGGTGGGAAAGCGGGCTCTCCGACGTCGTCATCGTGCAACCGTAGCTCTCAATCAATTGATCACTTGGCCTGCAAGAATAGCTCAGATTCATTCTGTTACATTTACAGTAAATATGAAGTGAGCATTTTGCGAAAATCAATCGACGAGGAAGTGAAAAGTCTTTACGAAAAGTGTTTTGACCGTAAATTGCTGCAACTAGAAACAAAATGGGTTCCTCACGTCATTTGCAATTCCTGCAGACTTATGTTGTATCGTCTAAAAAATTCAAACAACGAAAAGTAACGCATGTACTCTACACCAACCACATGGAAAAACCCGTTATTGCGAAGGACTGCTACTTTTCCATGAATTACGTCAAAGGGTTCAACGCCAAAAATAAAAATAACATTTCGTACATTAATTTGTGCACAGTCACAAGAGCAAGTGAAATCAATAAAAATGCACGCCAGACTGATTTAATCGTTTTAGAAGATAACAGAATGGAAGTTGAAAGTCAACGTCATGGAGACGGTAGTGAAACCACTGATCAAACAGAAAATAGTTCTGATGATTCCGATGAAAATGACGAAAAAGATGACGAATATGGCATGCATAAAATTAAATTGAAGGTTCCAATATTAGTGTCGCAACTAGAACCGAATGATTTTATTAGAGATCTTGGATTACCGAAAGACGGCGCTGAAATTGTCGCTTCATTTCTAAAAAGAAGAAACCTTCTAGAGCCAAAGATAAAAGTTTCATTCTATCGCTACAGGAACCAAGAATTCAGAAAGTTTTTCGTTAAAGACGAAGAGACGTCTTTAGTGTACTGCACTGACGTTTACGGACTAATGAACCACTTGAAGAAAAATGTGTACAGAGACGAAGAATGGCGAATTTTCATTGATTCGTCAAAACGCAGCATTAAGTCTGTTTTACTGCATAACACGAATACTTACGCTCCTATCCCTAAGCTCACTCAACGGTCATCAAAGAAGAATATAGCAATGTTAAAATGCTTCTTGAAAAAGTTAATTACACGAATTACAAATGGCAAATATGTGGTGATCTCAAAATCATAACAATGATATTAAACCAACAATCGGGTTTCACGAGAGAGCCATGCTTTATATGCCTGTGGAATAGCAGAGATCGAGTCAATGATTACAGCAAAAAACATTGACCTTTAACAGATTCATTCAAACCTGGTTCTCATAATATCATCAACCAAAGTCTCGTTGATCCAGAAAAAATTTTACTACCACTCCTCCACATAAAGCTTGGGCGCATGAAGCAATTTGTCAAGGCGTTAGACAAAGATGGACAATGCTATAAGTATATATCCCTTAAATTTCCTAATATTTCAGGCGCTAAATTGAAAGAATGAGTTTTTGATCGACCACAAATTCGAATATTGACAAGAGATACTAATTTCGTGAGCCACATGACGAAAATTGAAATGGACGCCTGGGAAAGTTTTAAAGCAGTAAACGCAAGTTTCCTCGGTAACAAGAAAAGAGTACGAGAATATTGTTGCGAAAATGATAAGAAACTACAAAAAGTTAGGTTGCTTGATGAATATAAAGCTTCACTTTCTAGATTCACATCTGGATAAGTTTCCAGAAAATGTTGGTGATTTCAGCGAAGAACAAGGGGGACGTTTTCATCAAGACATAAAAGTGATGGAACAACGATATCAGGGTAGATGGGACGAGGTCATGATGGCTGATTTTTGCTAGATGCTGAAAAGGGAAACGAATGTAGGACTTGAACGTAAGCGTAACCCTTTGCATCGTTCCTTCGAAGAAAAAAGGACACGTTATAGCAAGCAGAAAATAGACTGAAGTAGGTCTATAAGTCAATTTAATTACGATAAAAAGCAAGAGAAAATGTAAACGCGAAAGATAGTATAAATATATCCCTTGAGTTTAGGAAAAGCAGAGAGAAAAAAATTTTGAATAAAATCTTATTCATTTGCATGTTTAAGTTACAGTTCTACATTTTAATTGATACAAACATTCTCAGGTTAATTGAAATGGGGTCAATTCTACATATAGTTCTAAGTTTCTCTAAATGAGTAATGTGTGTCTAAATTTTGAACCACCTGTAGTACAATAAAATGAATTTATTGTGTTTAATTGTGTTTCGTGAGGTTAGGTTATATTTATTTCTAGGTTAGGCTCGAGTTGACCTATTCGATGTAGCACACATTTGCTACTGGGAAAATATGCTTCCAGAGCTTTACGTGTAGTTCTATAAATTTCTGTTAATTCAGGTTAGGTGAGGTCAGGTTCTGTTGGGTAAAGCTATGTTAAATAAGTTGATATCAGACAAGAATAGATCCTTCACAGTTGTCGACATGTTTTTGAAGTGAAAATTTGCATCACTGGCATTATTTTGAAGTTTATTTGCCTCAGTGCATGATTTTTCGTCATTTTTTGAGATTATTGCACAACCATGACGTGATGGGTGATTTTTGATACCGAATTTGAATGCAGCGCCCCAAAATCCGTAGGAATAAGTGTGTCTTGTTACTAGACCCGCACACTTTTTTTTGTGTGGCTGTGTAATCCATAAAAATTCGCATAGTTAAAAGAGAGTCCTAAGTTGCTGGTATTAGGGTTGACTGGGAGAGTTGTCGTAGTTTGGCGGGGTGTTGCATTACAAATAAATCGTATAGTATGAATAAACAATCGATGAATTATCATAGATCAATATAAGCCATCGTAGACCAATGATAAATCATTAAAATAAAATTTATGAATAAATCATCACAAATCAACAATAAAGCATCAATAGATTATCGTCAATATAAAACGATCACGAAACGCAAGAAAAAGGGGTGAACATGGAAAATCGAAATTAGTTGTCAAAGCGGAGTCAGTGCGCTCTAAAAAAAAAGGGCGTTGCCCGCATTAGTATACCCGGAAACCCTCAAACGGTTGGGCGCCATTGTGAAAGTGGTTTATTCCACCTCGAAATTGGAAAATAGGTAAAAAATTGAAATATATATACGTATATGTATGCATATGTACATATACCAGGTGTATACATATGAAACCGGTATTGCCATCTAGCGGCCAGTAGGCACACTTGTAGGCACTGTCGGAACTTACCATTTGTGCTAATTGGCG
>NC_046660.1:145356699-145363647 GCF_010883055.1 Belonocnema kinseyi
GGCGCATACTTTGAATAAAATATTTGTTATCATTCTCTTGAAATAAATGTGTTTTTTTCTTGAAAAAATACCGGTTTCATATGTATACACCTGGTACGTATATTAATTGCTAAAGTTTTGGGCGCCAGCCAAGCTCCTATATCACCTAAAATGAAGAAACTTCCAGCCCGGCAAGATAAGGGGAAATTTAAGAACGTAACAAACACGCTAACAACCTGAAAACGAGGGGAAGGAAACGGAGCGTAAGGACAGGGATCAAAGGAAAATGTCAGGAAAATCTTATGGACATCTCAGGAGATGGTGGGGACTTAATAATCACAACGGCCGATTAAAGAAAGGAATGACAAAAAAATCCGGTATTTATTTACGACAAATAATCATTATCGGATCGGTACATGGATATAAATTCGCTACAATTACTATAAAAAGTTGAAGCTAACATATAAGATCGAAACCCAACAAAAAAAATGCTCCAAAACCACCACGTGATCAATGGCACCGAGTCGCGACCACGAAAATCACGCGGCCTAGAGAAAATCACGCACTGACTCTGCATCGCTTTTATTCTATTCGCAATCATTTTATTTTCAAGAGAAAGCACTTAAGAATGGGGCCAGCGAGGCATCGGTTTGAACCGAAACCAAACTCGTCCGTTGCGTCGCTTCTCGAAAGAAAATTGGGAATTTACCTCCGACATCTTCTCGGTGCACTTTTATCTTTTAATTTCCTTTGAGTTCTTTATTCGAATTCCAAAATCTCAGTTCGATCACTCCAAGAAGGAAAATGCCAGAAGAAAACAATATCAGTTTCAATTATTCAATTTTCAGGTGTTGCCACTTGGAGGCCAAGAACGAAAATGAGAAAGTGACAGGTCCTGTGCAACGCGCCTAGACCGTCAACTCAACGAGATTCTCGCTTCAGGGCGCGTTCACAGAACCTCAAGCCGCAACGCACTACCGGAGAAACTCAGAGTGAAAGAATCCCACACAACTTATAGTCAATTTTACAATAATATTCTAAACACATTATTAAATAACTGTGCGATCAACAATATCTATTAGTGCTAAGTGAGTTTTCAGGTTTCCAAAACAAAACGGCAATCTTCATGAATCTTTTTAGGAGAAAGTTTAATGAATTTCGGAAGTTTGCCAATCTCGGTTTCGCACGGGAAAATTCAAATCAAGCATGAGCAGCATAATACATTGAAATCAAATAACTATATTTACAGGTCCATGCCCAAAAATCTATGACCTAAATGAATGTATGGAAGGTTAAATATACGTTATTTACCGCCAGCACGTGGATAACCTAAACTTGACTTGAACTTCCCGGAGCCTCACTCGGCAGCGCGCCACCTAGAGAGAGTGAACTAAAACAAAACTATAAGTTTCATTAATCTCTTACTCGTTTGACGACGTAAATACTAATAATATCCTGGTCTGCACGTGGATTATAAATTTCCGCGAAACTTACAATAAAAAATTTCCCAAACTACGGTAATTTAGCGTGACTCTAATTTTCAAGCGGGAAAATTCGAAAAATCTAGGACTGGAACAGAAAATTGAGTTCCTGTTCAATCCTTAGTTGGTATTTATATAACCATCTAAACATACTTGCACTCGTGCACTCTTATCATACATGCATAATTGACATGTTACACTTTTTATTAGTACTGCACTCTCTTTTACCACTACCACAACACTACACATGCGTAGACCACTGAGAATTCTGCTGATGATGTTGTTGACTGTGGTACTGAGGATCTTTGACGTCGTAATCTTTGGGAAGCAAGTTAGAATCAGGCAGGCTAGAGTGCCTGCGGAGGCATCCTGATTGGTAGAGATAGGGTAATTCTTTTTGTTAGAGAATCGCCCATTGCAGACGAGGGTGTTGAAGTCTGTGTAACTGGCGACGATTCCCACGAGCCTGAAGCTTCTTCGGGAAGATTAGAATGAGCTCATGTGAATAGATTCACACTAATTACATGTGAGCGTGAATGTAAATTACCATTCGTCTTTTCTTGTCGTCGACAGCAGGTCCAACAGGTAATCGATAATGCTAATACTTTGGTATGACAAGCGTACACGACTATGATAAATGTTAGTATCCCCAATCATGCGAATGTTCCATGTATTAAGTGAGATTGAGTTGTTCCTTCTTTCCTTTGTAGGTTGGGTCATGTATTTCTTCTTCTAGTTGCTCCGGTGTCTTCTCACCTTCTTGAAAAGAGTTTGGATGTGATGTATCCGGCGAAATTTGGTCTGATGAGTATGCTGGCAAGGTCAAGAGATGGTTCAGGTTTATTGTGGTACCTGTTACTGGTTTAAATCCAGCTAATGACACCCGTGAGGTTCGCAGTGTACAGCCTGGAGTTTGATATACTCGTTAATGCCAATCCGCATACCCGGCCACGTCTATTGTTCCCGTATACGTCGATATATTTTTGTGACTACCTTGTGTCCTCCATGTAAGCTATTGTGGAATTCAGCAATGTTTTCAGGTCTTAGTTCTTCGGGTGGAACTTCCAGCCTGCCGTGACATAGGGTAATGGTAACATTACCATCCCGGAATATATCGGCTAGCAATTCGGACATCCTATTTTGAGGTAAGGTACCCAGAAAACCTCCTGAATTGTCCATTCGACATGTTATTTCCTTGTCTTGATCCAGTGCTGTTCTGAAGCAGTCTAGTCCAGAGATCACATCTTTCCAGTCAATTTTGTCAAAGTGATTTCTTTTGACTACGATGAAGTACACTTTATTTTTCCCAAAAGGAGTAATCAGGACCTGTCCCTTTTGAGGCCTATTTTCTCATTAATCCTGGGGATAAACGCGCTCTGTAGCTAATAAAAGATTAAAAATGGGATTGGTTGGTTCGCAATTTTCTGAGATAAAATGGGCGTAATTGTCTCTGCGATATGTGAGAGATTCAGTCCATTCATGTTGGATTACATCTTGTCGGTGCACGGGTCCATGTTTAGCAAGGAGATTAGCAGCTCTTGGTTATCTTCTCCTTCCGATACCGTATTGTATTCTGTTTAAATGTTTTTTTCTTGGTGGACCTCATCGAGTCCTTCTTTGTCCCAAAAATAAGAGTGATGATTTTCTAATGAATGGTCGAATTTGTAGATGAAAGGCTTAATTTCTGCCCTTTCTATTGTGGGTTTGAGTGGTTTTGTTTCCAAGTATGTGTTACTCTGGCCATCGTCACTATCGTCACTTTCGTCACCATCTTCGCTACCCTAGGCAGGAAGGCTGACATACACTATAGGGTCTGTATGACCAGCAGACGTAGCAGCACCCTGTTCTTTCTGGAAAGTACTGAAATCAGGATCATGACTGACTAAGACGGAATTGTTTTTGTTAATTCCAGCTCGTGCCAGGTAATCGGCCATCTGGTTGCCCTCCATCCCTTGGTGACCGGGGATATGGTTCCAGGTCACATCAAGGGTCTCTTGGGCTTTCCTTAGTTCTTCGTACTCTGCCCGATTAATAATAGGCTTGCCATCTACAGTCTCCCACCCGTTGATCTTCAAGTTAAGGATCCATTTAGTATAGCTCTCGATAAGGAGACTGTGCTTCTTCCGGTATACCGAGAGATGTGACTCTCTATCTTCTTCACTTTTGAAAGACTCGTCATTGGCTGATGACGATTCTAAGGTATATGCGAGGGTCTCGAGACTTTTCGCTCTTCTTTTTATTTCCTTAAGTCTACTTGCTATTCCGCTTTGGTTAATATCCTTAGTTTTTAAATAAGGACGTGGCTTATAAGTTTTGTCTAAATCTAGATTTTCATAGATCTTATCCGGTTTTCTTCTGACGGGCGCGGGCCCAGTGCTTGATGTGAATGGTTGTGATGCTGGAAATATTTATGGGATCGCTTCCTACAATCATCGTACCTATCAACGCCCGAAGTTTTATCAGGTGAACATCGGAACCTGGATCCATTAAAAAATGATCTTTCGGACACCTAAATTCTGGGGAAACTAGCCCAACTACTGGAGAATCTTCTTTTTCTCTGCCGGCCCTGAGGAATCGCAGTAGTCCGTTAGAAACTGAACTGTTCTTGGACGCTCTCTGAGATTCGGACTCGTTGTTGCGTCCATACGGTGGGTCTCCTTGTAGTTTGAAGAAGTTTTTGGTGAAATCTGCCTGTATAAGTTAGATGAGTTTTGGGTGTGTCCATTACCGTCTATTGGCTTCTTTGTTATACCTTGGTGATAAGGTTGCGGAGTGGGATATGGGAGTGGATAGGGATAACCATAGCCCGAAGGAAATGGACTTTGATACGGGCAGGCTGGTGGATATAGTGGTTTGTAGGGTGAGTGTGTGAACCCGTAAAAGGGATATTAAAGCGGTGAGGCTGAATTACTTTTATATGCGTTTATAGCGCCATTTTTTTCTCAATTCTTCGTTCTTTTTGATCCCCGTCCATTCATCTTGAGTAGGGGCTGGAAGATCTTGTACGCTCCAAACGGAGTTCGTTATGTCGGTATATGATAGGTGGAAACTGGAGTAGCCTTTAGCCTGTCGGCATATCGTTGTCTCTCCTCAACACGCAAAACATGTTCGTAGGCCTCATGCAAATCTTTGGGGCTGCGAGTATCCACAAAGGTGGCCATTTCATCGGGCAACCCTTGAATGTAGGCGTTCAACGCGCAGTCTGTTACCGGCTTTATCTTTATTTTCGTGTCATCGGTCGGTGACGCATATTTCTCATCTAAAGAGTGCTTCGCCCCACTAATCAATCCTAAGGCACGGTCGTAGTAGTCGCTGACATTCTCCGTTTGCTTCATTTGCAAATTCACTATTAACTCGAGGTACCACTGATACTTTTTCTTAGGAGCAAACGGTTTCCTTAAGTGGGTAATAGATCTTGTATTTTATTAAAGGTTTTATCCCTCACACTTTTGCTGGCAAACCCTTTTAACTTACTAAGGACTACCTTCACAAAAGAGAGTTTGGAAGTTTCAGTTACGTAGACCGAACCGTTGGCTACATCTTGAATAAAATCTTTAAGGTGGGATTTTTACCGTCAAAAATGGGAATATGGAAAACGCATTGTTGTAGGGTCATCCCCTCCAATGTGGAATCCATAACCGCACTCATGTCCATGGTTGGTGATCCAGTGTTTTGAATGGTTATGTTGGGGGTTGCACCGCCGAAACGAGGGGTACTTTGATTTTGGTTGAGGTTCAGACTCGTCTCGCCATTCGGCATTATTTATCTTTTTATTTAAACGAGCTTTACACAGGGTAGCTGTGGGAAGTCCTCACTCAATCTTCAAGGAAACAATTTTGATTGTCGACTTTCTCGAGTGCCCTAACTTCCGTGGGCGTGAATTTTCCTTCTGTGATCCACCGTACCTTACCTCCTACCGAGTGTAAGTAAGTGAATCGATAAACAGGTGCCGACTGTGCGCTATGTAAAATTTAGGTATTTCTATAAAAACAACAAAAAGAAGAAACACAATCGAATAGCAGGACAATTATTTACCAAATCGTACATTTGGCAAGCGCTTGGTGCGATCCTCTTCACCTAGAATATTTCTAACCCTCGCTAAGGTCGTTACGCAAGGTTTGCACCTCTGCTCATTAAATAAATGAGAAACGTAGTAAGGTCACCTTACTTAAATGCCACAATCTCTAGGTTCTTCTCTCTCTCTTTCTCATATTCCCACCCGGAGATCGAAAAGGGGTCTTGATAGGGCGAAGTTTCAACAGAGAAAGGTGTGGAAAGGTACGTATAGAAAAGTGATTTTCTTCAACAAAAAGAAAAAGAATAACACCGTTCCACTTACTCCATCAATACCACCTCTATTTCTTGCCTTTCCTCAGGGTCGGTTGTAACTATTACGGTTTCAGCATCTTAGTCGGAATCAGCAACTAACGATCGTACATTTAGGATTCGAATTTCTTGATTTCATGCCGCGATACTTTGTATCGAATACTTCGGTATTATTAGTGCCAACCTTACTTTCTCGGTTTTTCTCAATAGAAGTTTGCACCGTGGGTTTAACCGCGAGAGTCGGAAGCGACTTTTTTAATGGCTTTACCAAGTTATTGAAGATGATGAAACTGACTGGAATAATCGTTGCCTTGGATTGATGAAACTTTTTTTGCACGTTTTCCCCTTTTTGTAGGTTTTGTTAGAGAAATTGTTACGGGGGGTGTCTTTGCGTTAAGCCTCATGGAGTTAGGGAGAACTCGCAAGGCTGCATTAACTGCTCAAGGTAGCGCGAAAGAGTTACCAACGATTTTTCAGTAATAACTTCTATCATTCAAAGATCTTGCTTACCATCATTTTAAGAAGAAAAACACGAATGCTCAAACGCTACATTAGTTCTTCCTTTGGATTAAGCGTTCAGTTCAGATCAGCGCGGGAGAGCCACTTAATTTTGCATTTGAGTTTTACTGAAAAACAAAATAGTGTGACTTCGGTTTTCCTTCAAGGATTGGTCTCATTAGGAGTTGGAATGAGAAAAACGTCTACTCGTCAGCTGAGCGCGCGATTTGGTTAATTGGTAAATATCAATTTTCGATTAAATTGATATTTAAGTTATTTTTCTTATCCAATTTAAGGATTTTGAGATTCCGATGCCCGTGGTTATATATTCGGTTCGGTTTTGATTCCTCTAGAATCAAACCGAAGGGCCTATGACAAAGCCACCGAACGCGTCCTCGGGTTGCGGATAGAGGGTCCCTGTACCAAGGGTTTCTGCTGAATATGGTTACAAAAATAAATAGGCAGTCGCAGACAATTGTCCAGGGGTGGTCCCGAAGGATTTAACCGCCAAGCGGAGATGCGAAAACCGTGCCGAAAGCTGAATGGCACCTGGGTGAGGTGACTAGAACGGTGACTCTGGGATACCAGGCGACCTCTCAGAGTAAGCAGCCTTATCCTTGCACGCGGGGCTCTACAAGGATGGACGAACCCCTTTCCCTAGCTT
>NC_046660.1:145363747-145377486 GCF_010883055.1 Belonocnema kinseyi
GATTTCGCTGGAAGCGGGTGCAATTTTTCAGATTAGCACCCGCTCCCGGCGAAATCCTGCGGTTGTCCTTATGAAAAATTTTTAATTATATATATATATATACTTATAGATGAAATCAATTGTTTTGAAGATAAAGGTATAACGTTGCCATCTTCACGCTTAAAAGTTGGGACCTAGTGTTCTTTTCAGCCCCTAATGAGCCTATAATATTGGTATAATTCTGGAATTGATTGCAAATCTTGTATCTGAGTTGTAAGTAGGGCGGTGCTAGCTTCACATGTGAAACCAGATCAGGCATTGTTTAAGAAAAGACTAAAAGGTCTGTGGGATCGGGCCTAGTGGGAATTCCCAGGCTTAACTGAGCCCTTCATAAATGAAGCCCTAAATGAGCCCTTAATTTTGATATGCTTCCAAAATTGATTACAGCACTTGTTTCGGAGTTATAGTTGTGGCGGTGCCAGCTTCGCGTGTGAAACGAAAGCGCGTATCGTTTAAAAAAAAAACTTAAATGACTGTGAGATAGGGCCTGGTGGGGATCGCCATCCCTAAATGAGCCATTCATTCCTGAAAAAATTTTGATTTGATTGAATAAGTAGTTTCAAAGTTACAGGTGTGGCGGTGCTAGCTTCATGTGAAGTAGGCGCGCTACACGTTTTTTTATAAAAAATTGCAGAGCCCAAAATTTTGGCCTTAGGGTTCTTTCCAGGCCTGAATGAGCCCTTAATTTTGGTATACTTCCAAAATTGATTACAGCACTTGTTTCGGAGTTATAGGTGTGGCGGTGCCAGCTTCACGTGTGAAACCAGAGCGCGTATCGTTCAAAAAAAAAAAACAACTAAAAGGACTGTGAGATTGGGCCTAGTGGGGATCGCCAGCCCTAAATGAGCCATTAATTCCTGAACAAATTTTGATTTAATTGAATAAGTAGTTTCAAAGTTACAGGTGTGGCGGTGCTAGCTTCATATGAAGTAGGCGCGCAACACGTTTTTTCCAAAAAAATTGCAGAGCCCAAAATTTAGGACTTATGGCCCTTGGTGCACTTGGTGAGAAACCTGAACGTCTCTCATTTTGATGAATCTTAATTATTTCTAATTGTAGCTAAAAATAAAAAACCATCCAAAATGTTCGGTTGGTCCCGTGTCTCCAGTGTGAGTTTTCTCGGATTTTACCCAGTGGGCACAAAATTTGGCAACGTATTTACGACATCGTTACGACATATTTACGACACCTTTACGACATCCTATGTCCATGTCGTTTCGCTGTCTTTGCGATGTCGTAAAGACATCGTCAGATCATGCGACTTATTTACGATATCGTAAAGAAACCTTAACGACATGGACATAGTATGTCTTAAAGTTGTCGTAAAGATGTCGTAAAAACGTCGCCAAATTTCGTGACCACTGGATGGAAACATTAAACTACTATTACCGTAATTTATCTCTCTGCAACCTAAATTATATCATTATTATAAATAATAATATGAAAAAATACATTTTGTAACTTCGATTATTGTGCTTTCAGACACGCGTACCTTAATTATATTTTCTGTCGGTTCTGCCTAAAACTCCTCAATTGCTTGAGAAGTATCAGCAGATAAGGTCAGATTTGGATTCAGCGAGGGAAAATGTAATTGTGATTGAAAAATAATCGCTGTGACGCAAGTGTGTAGCAAAAGTTCTAACGGGATTAAGAAAGTTATTTTGACCAACCCAACAACGGAAGCTAAAGCAACACAAAATGCATGGCAAGGTGGTCCACCATTGTATTTTATTAAATTTCTATTGAGTTTTATGTAAATTGACTGAGAACTAATTAGTTTGCACGATGTTACTACGTGCACAATATGTGAGCCATTCTCAACATTGTTATCATTTTCTAATACTAATTAATGAATTTTTTCGCAACCACGCTTATTTTCTGTTACCTGATAGTTTTTACTGTAACTTAAAAAAATTTTCAGTCAGTTCTAACAACTTTTTTTCTCAGAAACCACACTCCCCAAAGTGACCAACTTTTTGAGAAACACCCATATACAGGGTTGGCCATATTCGACGAAAAGATTTGGCAACACTGTAACTTTTGACAGAGATGACAGATCGAGTAATGACGTAGCGCGTTTAAAGCATCAGTCTAAGGAGATTTTTGCCTAGGAGCAGTACACTCCACGCGAACGCTCTCAAATTGTTGAAATTTCCATTCAACAAAACAAGTAAATTGTGAAAACTTAACGTCCATGGAGACTGGACACTGGCCCGTACGAGTGCGATATTTTCATCCGATCGCCTTGGTCGCTCTTTATTTAGACGCTTGGGATTAGTAAGTGCCTCACCTGATGAAAATCTTTCATACAAACGATACAATGTAACCGCAGAAGGCGCAGTTTTCACTTTATTTATTTTTCTCCATGCACGTTGAGTTTTCACAATTGACTTGTTTTGTTGAATGTAAATTTCAATAATCTGAGAGCGTTCGCGTGGAGTGTACTGCTCCATGGCAAAAATCTCCTTAGACTGATGCTTCAAACGCGCTACGTCATTACTCGATCTGTCATCTCTGTCAAAAGTTAAAGTGTTGTCAAATCTTTTCGTCGAATATGGCCAACCCTGCACGTATGTCATATGAAAATGAACGAAAATTTATGAAAATATTCCTGAATGAAACGAATCCAATTAAGGGAAAGAATTATGGTGGGACTACTATTTCGTTGAAAATGTAACAATTGAAAACTAATTCTTTTTGGTTGAAAATTCGTCTTAGGCGGCAGAATATTAACCTTCTTGATGATTAAGTCTTTTTCTAAATTAAAAATTCGTTTCTTTGGTTAACAATTTAAATATGAGGTTGACCATTCCTTTCAAAAATTCAAAAATTTGTTGGAATTTCATGTATTTTGTGAAACACCTGGTATCTTTTTGGTGGAAAATTAATATCTGTTTTTGAAAATTCATGTTTGTATATTAAAATTCACATATTAACCGAAAATTAATCCAATTTTTTTTAATTTCCTATTTTATAGAACTTTAATCTTCTTTGATGAAGATTCATAAAAAAAATTATAGTGGATTGAGAATTTCTTTAGAAATTCAAAAATTTGGTTGCAATTTCATGTGTCTTGTGAAAAATCTTTGTTTTATGGTGCGGAAAATTAATCTCTTCGGCGGAAAAATAAGTTTTCATATGAAAATTCATTTGCTTAATCGAAAGTTTACTTTTAGAACTAAAAATATAACTTCTAATTTTGATTAAAAACAATTTTTTTAGAACTTTAATCTTCTTTGATGAAGATTAATGTTGTAAGTAGACAAGTTATGTAAATTGGTGCAAATTTGATGCCCATGCTAATAGTTGAACTATTTTAGTTTAACTACAAAATGTATATTTGTCACATAAAAATATTTCATGTAATTTGTCACGTACAAATATTTCGATAATAAAATGTACTTGGTTAAAAAGTTATTTTACTCCTATTCTAACTATTCTAAGGTATTTAGAAGTATTCATTGATTTAAAACTGTTACGATATAGAGGTCATTTTCAGAAGATGTGGGTGAAATATAAAAAGAATCAATTCATATCAATATTCTGGTACATTTATTACTCTACTTACATAAAAGAAAGAAAACAAGATAAACATGCATTATAGATACATAATAAAATGAAATTAAATTCATACACATATTTCAGTAATTTTATTAGTTCTGTTAAAATATCCGTATGCTTTTTGTTAATTGTAACAGAACTAATAAAATTACTGCATTATTTGTATGAATTTTATTTCATTTTATTAGGTACGTATAATGCATATTTATTTTATTTTAATTGATTCTTATTATATTTGACCAATGTCTTCTGCAAATCACCTTCATATCGTAACAATTTTAAATCAATGAATACTTCTCAATACCTTATAATAGTTAAAATAGGAGTCAAATAAAGTTTTTCGAAGAAGTTATTATCGAAATATATTTTTCCGAAGGATTTGTGAACGAAAGAAAGAAAACTTGTCGAATATCCGGGGTTTCGCGAGATCCTCGGATAAATTAAATGTTAAAAAATAAAAAAAAATTTGTTGAGAAAATGATTATTTTCCCGACAAATATGAATTTTGCGAAAGATAGAAATCAGCGGGTAGGAGATAGAACTGACATGTCCTGTCTGTGTTTTTGTAACTGTATTTGTAATCAACCACCAGGCTAGCTGTTACCTTCACTCTATATGCGGAATCGGGGCGCCCTTCGTTATCGACCGTGGGTCAAGACTACAATTCTCAAAGGGGAAAACCTCTTCTGGGACATTGACTTTTTGATGAAACTATCATCAATCGATATTACTTCAAGAATAATAAGACACGTGTCCCGGATTTTTTGGTCCCACGTAAGAACTCTGAGCGTTTGTAAATCACATTAGTCAAGGGTGCAGAACCTCTACCGGTTCGCGCGCATGGACTCCCATCAAGCTTCGCTGGTCCAGTGGAAATGAGTCTGACTGGTAACCACGCTGTCGTGGGTTTGAATCTTCTTCTCAACTTTTTTTTTGTTTTGTAAACATGTCAAATAATAATTTTGAATGCTTCTCCGGCGAATAAATTATTTATTTGAAAAATATTGCTGGGAAATAAATATCATGCAGACACTTTTCGAATAATTTATTTGAATAATCGTAATTTTTTACATTTTCACGGGTCATAATCGTCAAAGATTATCACGTAGCTCGGTGATGTACTAATGTCGAAATTTGATAGTTTTGAAATTTTTTGCTGGGTTACTTAATAAGTTCATAATTTATGAAGAACTGTCAATATTTGCCAGTTTTGTAATTTTGGAATAATTATCTATGTGGAAATTTCTGCAAAATCCAAAAAAGTTGCTGAGTGACTTGATAAACGTCCGACTTGTAAATGAATTTGCAGAGGCCTACTTTCAAATTTTGCGAATTCTAAATTTGTAATTTTGAAAAGTATTCCTGGGTAACTTGATAAATTTATCATTTATAATCCAGTTATAATTTCAGACTGGATAAATTTACAAATTCACGTACAATCATAATTTGGTTTATCTATCAAATTTGTGCATTTGCAGATGTTATCTGCAAAAAAGTCAATTTCAATATTGTGCAGGAAATTGTATTCACATTTGTGTTTTTATTTCCTAATTGAAAACTGTCTAACCTTTGTCTGATTCTCATTTCTTCCGTCGCTGCAGTGAACAGTGAGTCACCCAGCTAAGTGATAATCTATGACGATTATCACCCGCAAAAATGTAAAAAAAATTACGATTATACAAATAATTTATTCGAGTAGTGTCTGCATGAAATTTATTTCCCAGTAATATTATTCAAACAAATAATTGATTCGCTGGGGAAGCATCAAAAATTATTATTTGATATGTTTACAATACGGAAAAAAAGTTGAGAAAAAGATTGTGTGGTTACCAGGCAGACTGTTTTCCACTGGACCAGCGGAGCTTGATGGGAGTCCATGTGCGCGAACCCGCAGAGGTTCTGCACCCTTGGCTAACGTGATTTACAAACGATCATAGTCCTTACAAGGGCCCAAAATATCCAGGACACGTGTCTTATTATTTTTAAAGTAATATCGGTTGATGATAGTCTCATCAAAAAGTATAGAGTGAAGGTAACAGCTAGCCTGGTGAATGATTACAAATGCAGTTACAAAAACACAGACAGGGCACGTCAGTTCTCTCTGCTTTTTACTCCATTTCGCAACGTATTTCGCAAAATTTGGGGACACCATCATCAAGACCTGGCCCTTTGGAGGATCCGTTGGTCTTTATAATTCTTCTATTATGTCAGAATTGTGAGTAAAAAAATAAATTAGCAAACGATTCTAATCGTTCAAATGCTACCGTCTGCTACCCGCTGGTTTCTATCTTTCGCAAAATTCATATTTGTCGGGATAATAGTCATTTCCTCAACAAATTTGTTTATTTTTCAACATTTTATTGATCCAAAGATCTCCCAAAACCCCGGATATTCGACAAGTTTTCTTTCTTTCGTTCACAAATCCTTCAGAAAAAATATATATGGAATCAGTGCCGTACCTGTTTAAAAAATTCAAAGTCGGATTGAACCAACACCCTTAAGGACATGATTTTCAAACAATTTACGTAATTTTTCCATTTAAAAGATGAATCTTCATTAAAGAAGAATAAAGTTCTATAAAACAGGAAATTTTTACAAAATAAATTGGATTAAATTTTCGGTTAAAATTATAATTTTCGTATACAAACATGAATTTTCAACGAAAGATATCAATTTTCCACCGAGAAGAAACCAGATGTTTTACAAAATACATGAAATTTTGACAACAATTTTGAATTTTTGAAAGGAATTTCCAACCCAATATTTAAATTTTTAACTGAAGAAATGAATTTTAAATAAAAAAGAAGCATTAGTCATCAAGACGGTTAATATTCTACCGCCTAAGACTAATTTTTACACAAAAATAATAATTCTTCTTAATTGTTATATTTTCAACGAAATGATAGTCCCATCATAATTCTTTCGGTTAATTTGATTCCTTTCATTTAGGAATATTTTCAGAAATTTCATTTATTTTGATATACTATAAGTATATACTGTACAGATGGTAAAAGAATATACTACATGTCAAAAACTTCCAGAAATCCGTTTAGAAATGACTAGAGTTAAGGGTGGGTGTCACTCAATGGGTGACTATTTCGCCCGGCGAAAAAAGGTAGTTGGAAGTGAGTGAACACCGAAATTGACAGGAGAAATTAGCGGGAAGTTAAAAAGTTAGCACACATGTACAGTGTAACGTGTGAAAAATTCGTTATAAAAAAAGGTGAACAGTATTAAAAAGTTGTGGAATTCGCACCCGGAAAACATATCGTGATTTTCAAAGAGCACCAAAATCCGATAGTAAATAAAGAAACAGGAAATATCGTAGTGTATGACACGGAACGTAAGTTGACGTGCAGAAAATTACTACTTTGAAATATTATACTAATAGCTGAAATATGTAGGATTCTTTTATTAATATTTAATATCTTTATGTTTAGTCCACAAAATCGTTGATTTGATGGGCCACACTAGTGACCTTTTTCTATAGATTCAACATGATTGGAATTTATAATTACTTTGAATCAATAAAAATAGGTTTTGCAGGTCTAAACGTAAAACTTTGGATTTTCTATATTTCAGTGTTTCTTCTTCTTCGGGGCCTTTTATGTCGCATAAATTTGTGTTTTATATCATACTTTAATTATTTATGAGCCCCTTCAGTTCAGTAATAAATAATCTAAAACACAATTTTATAAGAATAATTCTTATTTTAGGGTTCAGGCCTACACAAAAACACAAGTCACTTGGTTTAGATATAACACCACTTTATTTTGGTTAAGGAAACACACATAACGGTTCTCACTACAGCCGACGTTACATTACTGAATTACTGAAGTTGAGGAAGCATTTCTCCAACACTCCCTCCCTTCCTCGATATGTACCTTCTCTAACTTCTTTCTTCTAATATTAATCTTTTTCTAATCTAGTTTTCTATTTTCTATTGGTCTAGATTTTAATCTTTTAAACTCTAGTACTCAGTCGTTGTCTATTTTCTTTTTTTGTCGTCTTTCCTCTTGTGTTAATCTTTTCTAGATAAATTCTATTTCACTTTCTTCTAGGTTGGTTTCCTTCTTCTAGATTGGTTCCCTTCCCTGAAATCTAATCTTCTATTTATCTGTTAACAAAAAATATAATGGTTAGTTGTGTGTTATTCTTATTTTATAGTAGTCTAAATGCATTAATTTTTCTTTTATATATGTGTGACCACTGGCAGGAAGCGGTTTTGTCATGATATCTCCCAGATTCTCCTTTGACAATATTCACCTCACTCTAATCATTCCTCTATCTACACATGTTTTTATATAATCCCCATGAGCATCGACCATGGGCACTTCTTTTCCCGTTCTTTCTCTAATTTCTAAGTTTTCTTTCTCCTTTCTATTTATTTTATTTTTGACTTGACTGGTTATAATTGGTGTATTTTGCGCTTTGCTGTCTTCCACTTTGAATTCCTCTAAGATTTTCTTCATGTAATATATTTTTTGGATTCGTATTATCTTATTTTCATGGTTCATGTAGATCATGTTCTAATCCTAATTTTAGTACTTCTTCAGAGAATCTTTTGTCCCATTTTTCCGCTAATTTTTAATCCATATATTGCTTTTTTTAGTATACATACTTTGTTCTTTCTAATTTCATCGTTACATTCTAATCCTTCTGGTATTTTGATATATATTTCTTCCTCTAGTTTTTCGTTCAAATAAGTTGTTTTTACATATAATTGTTTTGCTTCTAAGTTATATTTATTTATTGTGCCTAGTACTAATCTGACTGAAGGCAATCTTGATACTGGTGCGTATGTCTCTTTTGATTCATATTCTTTTCTGTCAGTGGTTTCTCTACAAGTTTCTAAACTTGATTGTCTTCCATTGCCTTAAGATCTTCTTTTATTGCTTTGTCCTATTCTAATTTTTGTTTACTTGAGATTGCTTCTTGGAATGTTACTGGGCCTTTGTTTATTGTCTTCTTTCCCTTTTGTTTCGTCTAAAGTCTTCGTAAAATTTACTTTGTCTTTGCTTGCATTTACCTTTCTTTCTGGTAATTTTCTTCTTTTTATTTTTGATTCTTTTTGTTTGTTTGAGTCTGATTGTTGTTTCCGTGGTCTACCTCTTTTTCTCTTAATCTTTGTTTCCCCGTTCTGAATATCTAATTCATCTAATTTTCCTAATTCTTTCATCCCGGGGGCAGATTTGCTTAGTGGGATTTAGAAATCTATTGTCTTGTGTGGTGTTCTATTGTAAATGTGTATGGCTGATTCTGTTGCTAATTCCTACATGCTCTCAGGTAATCCCAAATCAAACATGAGTGCTCTAATTTTTTCTTGTAATGTTCTTTTGAATCTCTCCGCGGTCCCGTTTAGTTGTGGTGTGTTCGGTGGTGAAAATTCTGTTTCTATTCCTTACACTTCTAATATTTTCCACCCATGAACTTTATTCCTTGATCGGACCTAATGTAACAAACTTTTTCTTCTTCTATGTCTTCTATGTCTTCTATGTCTCTGTGGTCAAGATCGCCCTTTGTTCACTCGCTCGATTCCCTATTTAATCTATCTCAAGTAATTTTCTATTTTATCTTATTAAAATTTTCCATTTTTATATTAAATCTTGTCTCGTGCTTGACTTTTTTATATTTCTTACTGACCTTCTAAATTCCTCGTGTCCTTTTTTCTAGTTTTTGTCTAGCTCTTTCCTTCTAGATCTCGGAGATCGTCCCCGAATCCACGCTCGCAATCCTTTCTCGCTTTTCAATTTCACTTGCACTTATTACTTGTATATATATTTTTTTGTTTCTGGCGCAGTGCCCAGCGTGCACCGGGCCTTTAACTTATAAGAATAATCCTTATTCTAGGGTTCAGGCGTATACAAAAACACAAGTCACTTTGTTCAGATATAACACCACTTTATTTAGGTTAATGAAAAACACATAACAGTTCTCACTACAGCCGACGGCACATCAGTGAATTCACTCTCCACGCGTACTTTCTCGGTCGCAACTCGCCTATGCGTGCTGCTCCTCTATACCTCAGTGCCGTGTCGAGGAAGAATTTCTCCAAGAAACTTCTCCTTCTTTGGAAATATGCAAATTTATTATTGCTATCGTAATTTTAAAATAAAATCTAAGTTTTACCGTATTTCGAAGCCATAATTAGATTTTTAAATTTTTGAAACTCCAGGAATTTTTTGTCACATTTTTTGTAAATCAATTCGTCCATTCAATAGATAGAATTCCAATTCTTAATTTTTTCTTCAACTGCATATTAACTGCGCAATTAATATTGAAAGATGATAGAAGTGGATACGGACCAGAAATCTAATCTTGAAACGCGACCTGCTCAATTAATTTTCTCGAAACTGGATAAATATTTGTAAGAAAACGATTTTTAGCTAGATCGAGCATAAAAGTATACAGACGTGACGGACAAAACAGAACTATCATCCAATATGTCAGGAACACAATCCCCTAATCTCTCTCAAAATTTTCCCTTCATGATGGACGAAGAAATGGTAAGAAGAATGTGGACCAACATTGAAACCTTAACAGCCAATATGGTAGCCCTGAGAATAGAAAACCAAAATAGGACTTTAGAAATCGAAAGAATTGTGAAAGGATAAGCTTACAGAGGAGATATCGAAACAGACAAAGAAGAACCCGAATTAATTAAAGACAGGGAAAGGAAATCAAAAGTGAATGTCATTCCAACTTTAGAACCTGAAGTGACGGATGACCTAGAAAGTGGACCAGAAGCAAAAGTAAAAGGAATGATGTCCCAACTACTAAATGATTTCGAAACCGGACCAGAAATGATAGTGAAAACAACAATGTCCCAACCACTAGCATAAGGAAGGGAAGCGAAATTAATAACATCCCAAGATAAAGATGACCAAGAAAGAGAAGCGATGGCTCAATACTCTATTAGAAACGAACAATTATTTCGAAAACGAGAAGAAATAAAAAATAATGAACTTTCAACCGAAGAAGAAAAAAAAATTAACGCCAAATTAGCCATTGAAACCATCAGAACGATTAATGGCCAAGATGACATCGGAGTAGAGGGCTTTATCAAAAATATTAAAAGAGCTTAAGTCAGGTGTACTCAACCTAACTTACTTTTAGACCTGATTTTAGCAAAGAAAATACAGAGCACTGCAGAAAAAGCAACCCGCTACACACCTATAAATTCTTTTGAAGATCTTGACATCTCTTTGAGACAAAATCTAAAACAAACCGATTCAGTACTAGCATTAAAAAGTAAGCTAGAATCATGTAAACAAGGAACCACAGAGACAGTCCAAAACTTCAGTTTGCGATTTAGACAATTAACCAATGGACTCAGTTATGCTGCCCAATCAAAACATATTAATCAAATAGAAAGAAGGGTAAGATTGAGCATAGAATAAGAAGAAAATATAAATAGATATCTTCTCAATATAAGAAAAGAAATTGGATTTCAGGTACAACTGTTGAAACCCATTAGCTTGTCAGAAGCACAAAGTCACGCCGTAGAAACAGAAATGTGGCTAAGAGAGTCACAACCTACTCGACAGGTTCCATCATTTAAATTCCAACCTAGGCCAACACAACTACCACGACATGAAGCTAATACTACACCGGCTAAGCAAATACCCAATCATAATATGATATAAAGTGAAAGGACAATAATGAAATGTCATAAATGTGGCAATTTAGGACATTTTGCAAACCAATGCACGATGAAAACCACAAATTTTCAAACAGGACAATTTTCAAATCGTCCACCACAAGTCAGGAACATATAAGTAACAGAGGAAGAGCTGGAAAACGAAACGATGACAACAGAAGAAATACAGGAACAAATGTACAACGAGAATCAAGCAGAATCTCTGCAGTCAGCGGAAGATTACAATCCATCAGAGGAAGAAACCGACGAGGCAACGAATACTACTTAGTAGTAGAAACAGGGGCATCAATAAACCTTATTAGAAAACAACAAATACCAGAAAACGTAAGACCTTTTAATTTTAAAAAGACATTTGTCAAGGAAAAATAAACATTTATCTTTAGAAGCAGTATACATACCTTACTTCTCTAAAAAACATCTTTTTCATGTAATAAGCAATGACTTTTTACTACCCGAGTCTGGTATAATAGGTTTACCATTTTTAAAAAAATTTGCAAGATATGCAATAACACCGAACTTCCTGATTCTAGACAACAACAAATTACCACTACATGATAATGGTAATTATATAGCACCATATACACAACAAGTGTTCAGGCTACAAGTTAAAAACAAAGATAGCGAAATTTGGGTAGAAAAAAACAGTTTAATTCCTGACGGTATATATAAAATCGAAAATGGTGAAATTACAACACCCATAATAAATAATTCAGGGATCTTGATAAAGATACCCGACAATCTACAATATGAAATGATTAAAAAAATAGAGTCTCGAAATGAAAAGTACTCTCAAGCAAGGAAAGATAATACTACAAAACAAATAAATCACGGCGAAAGAATTAAAAAATTACAACAACTAATAAAACTGGATCACATTGAAAGTAAAGATTACAATGTTAAGGAAAGTATGCATAAAATACTACTTCAATATCAAGAAGTATTTACATTACCCGACGATCCACTTCCCTGTACGACACTTACAGAACATGAGATCACTTTAAGTTCAGGTAAAATAATAAACCTAAGGTCTCATAAACTCCCGGAAAAACATAGAGAATTTGCCTTGGAAGAAACTCAAAAATTATTAAAGAAGGGAATTATTAGACATTCCGAATCACCATTCAACTCACCGCTATGGGTAGTCCCCAAAAAAGGAAATAAACTCAGAATGATCGTGGACTATAGACAAATAAATAAAGATAATGACCAAGACGCTTACCCGCTGCCAATAATAGATGATATCCTAGACCAATTAGGTAAAGCTAAATTCTTTTCTGCTCTCGCCATGAGTGCCGGTTTTCATCAAATTCCTGTGAAAGAAGAATGTAAAAAATATACAGCATTTTCGAATTCTCAATGGCATTTCGAGTATAATAGGATGCCCTTCGGGTTAAAAAATGCACCGGCAACTTTTCAAAGGATGATGGATAACGCATTCAGAGGATTAATAGGGAAAGAATGTTTTGTCTATATCGACGATATTGTAATACTCGGAGCAACTCTAGAAGAACATAACAGTAATTTAGCTAAAGTTCTACAACGTATTAAGGAACTCGGCTTGAGACTAGAACCAACAAAATGCGAATACCTTAAACCTGAACTAGAATATTTGGGACACTTAATTACTAAAGATGGCGTTAAAACCAACCCTGTAAAAATCAAAGCTGCACAGGATTTCAAGAATCCAACCAAAGAGAAACAAATCAAATCATTCTTAAGACTCGCTGGATAGCCAAATCAATAGCCAAACCCCTTACATTATTAACCAGAAAAGATATTCCTTTCAATTGGACAACGGAATGCGAAAACGCATTTAATAAACTTAAAAATGCTCTTTGCACAGCATCTGTCCTAAAATTTACAAACTTTAAAGAACAATTTACACTCACGACAGATGCTTCAAATCAAGGATTAGGAGCTGTTTTATTCCTGTATGGACACCCATGTTTATTTATATCGCGAACTTTTAATCCTGCAGAACAAAACTACAGTACGTCCGAAAAGGAACTTTTAGCAATAATCTGGGCTGTTAATTTGCCTAAGACAGTACCTCTTAGGAAATAAATTCAAAATCCAAACTGATCATAGAGCGCTAGTTTGGTTACACAATTGTAAGGACACTAGCTCAAAATTATTGAGATGGAGAATTAAATTAGAAGAGTATAAATACGAAATTAAGTACGTAAAGGGTAAAGAAAATAAAGCAGCCGACTGTTTATCGACATTATTTCCAATCAATGAAAAAGAACTTTTAGAATAAGCTTTAGAAGAAATCGATATTGAGAAAATTGAAAATGAACTTCCCGACATTGTATTGTCTGACACCCCTGTTAGCCGAGACTTAAACGCTCCAGAACCTTTGAGGCAGTCTGATACTTATCTGAAAATTCTAAGAGATGGCATTAGTATTCACTAATGTGAACCATTTTCGTCGAGCTTGATCCTTCAAATGACGCCTGTCAAAACTTCAGCCATTTAT
>NC_046660.1:145377586-145384399 GCF_010883055.1 Belonocnema kinseyi
CAAAAGAGGTCACTACACCAGAAAATGTCGAAAAAATCCATGATATGATGTTGAATGATCCCAAAGTGAAATTGAGAGAGGTAGCTAATGCTGTAGGTATATAGTTGGGACATTATTTTCGCGTAAGCCGACCGAGTTTTTGCGCCGATTCATAACCGTGGATGAAACCTGGATCCACTACTACACTCCTGAGTCAACGCAACAGGCAAAACAGTGGGTTCCACCTGGCCAAAGTGCTCCGAAGCGTCCAAAAACTCAAAAATGGGTCGGAAAGGTTATGGCCTCCGTATTTTGGGATGCACATGGCATAATATTCGTGGACTATCTTGAAAAAGGTAAAACCATAACCGGAGCATACTATTCATCATTATTTGACCGATTGAAAATCGAAATCACCGAAAAACGACCGCATTTGAAGAAGAAAAAACTGCTTTATCATCACGACAATGCGCCTGTTCATTCATGCTTAGTTGCACAAGCAAAATTGCATGAAATCGGCTTCGAATTGGTTCCTCAACCACCGTATTCACCAGAACTGGCCCCCAGCGACTATTACTTGTTCCCTAACCTGAAGACATGGCTCACCGGTAAGCGTTTTTACTCAAATGAGGAACTCATAGCTGAAACTGATGCGTATTTTGGAGATCTTCCGATGGAGTACTTTTCGGACGGTATCAAAAAGTTATAAAATCATTAGACTCGCTGTATCGACTTAAAAGGAGAGTATGTTGAACAATAAAACCGACTTTGGCCAATAAAACGTCTCCGTGTTTCATTTTTCAGGGACTTATCAGACTGCCTAGTATAACAATTAATAAACCTATTAAAACTAGTGAAGCGAAATTAGAAGGGAAGAATAAAATTAAAATACCTCACAGAAGAATAAGAGAGCCTTCGCCCGAAACCCCAGGTCCATCATCAGAAGTCCCAAAAACAACGCTGGAAAAACATGAAAAGGAACTCACTGAAGACAAATTCTACCAAGATTTCATAGAATGGAGATTAAATCCAGTCACAGGCACAGTTAAAATTAAACCCAACTCTGTAGGAAAACTGTGGACTTATACGAAAAAAGAAGAAATGCCACCTTTCAATGAAGAAGAATGGTTAAGAAAACTAGGATGGATAATTGACGAAATTAAATCCAGGAAACTTACCTTAATTAGATTAGCTTTTGGAGACTCTTTATTTACACCAATTGAAAAAGAAATAATTCAAGAAATGATAGAATACCTTTCTAACATATATCGCGAATCCAGCTTTCACTTGTGCTTCTCAAATACTAGAGAACTCACAAAAGAAGAAAAAAAGGAAAATAATAATTTAAGCCTACTCAACGCATTTAGGAGAAAAGAATTCGATAAATAGGGCTAAGAAATTAGGATATTGGGTAGGAATGGATGATGATGCAATAAAATACGTTAAATTATGTCCCATTTGACAACTACAGAAGACTACTAGGATCACAAGCCAAGCTAGTAGCATAATACCAGATATTCCTACCAAACATAATGAAAAAATTGCACTTGACATCTTTAGGCCCCTACCAGAAACTACTCAAGGAAACAAATATATATTGAGCTTATAAGACCGTTTAACACGGTATACTGTGTTAATACCTCTGTAAAACGAGACTACAGAGTCAATTATTAATAACTTAATTGACCACCACATCTGGAGCCTCAAAAACTATTCTGACGGACCAAGGTCAAAATTTTCTCTCCGAACTTATGCAACAATTTGAAGAAGCATTGAGAATCCAACATGTAAAAACAACTGCGTTTCACCAGCAATCTAACGCTAATATCGAACGTGTGCACTCAACGTTCAAAAAGCTTATCAAAACCTCTATTAATGAAAACAATAAAGAATGGGATTATAATTTAAAATATATCAATTTCGCAATTAATACTATGAAAAACAACACCCTTGGAATATCATCATTTGAGGCTACCTTTGAAAGAGAGCCTAACATCCCTTCAACAATTAACCCTTCTCCAAATCTGACTTATTATGAGTTAGTCAAAAAATGGAAATCTAAACACGAACAAAACCTAAGAAAAATTAAGGAAAGAATTGAAATCGAACAGGAAAAAACTAAGAAACTATTAGAAGATAAAATAATTAGGAAACACCCAATTTATAAAGAATAGGATTGGGTTAAATGGACATAATACTAAACAGAATAAGCTAGACCTAAGCTGGAAAGATTCCGGGGAAATACTGGAAATATTAGAGAATAATAACCTTAAACTTAGACACGATAATAAAATTAGAAGGATACACATAGATCAATGCATGCTTTATTTTTAGGATGGAGCTTGTGTTGATAACCCTACTCTCAATCCTGATCACGACAGCGAAAATTAATTATTCAATAGAAAAGTTATAAGGGAGTGTATATATATATAGAAGAAATTATCAAGGTACACTATTTGGAATCCTCTCTGAATCCGATCTGAATCAAATTAACTCTGAATACAACATATTGTATATTGATAGTAAAAAGATAGAATCTGTATTAACCAATCATACAGAAATCCTCAAATTTGTATTAGATTCCTCTTCAACAGAATATTCAGTAATAAAGAAAGAACTCGGGAAAGAATTAGGGACAGCTCAAAGGTTAAGTCAACTTCTGAATAATAATACAAAAGACAACTTTGTTAATACTAAACTGATCCTAGTTACTCTCTTAATCGATGAATTGAATGAAGATATTGACACAGCTATAAATGCAATTAATGACGGAAAACACGAAATAGTACACCCTCAAATCCTAACGCCTGAAATCCTAAAAAACATTTTAGAAGGATTCGAGCAACATCACAGGACTGGATACCACTTCGATAACAAGGAAGAAAACTGTCAACACATTATTGACATTAGCTCACTTTCAGTAGCAATAATCCAAGGACTCCTTACTTATATCCGAGACATACCTATTCTAGAACTGGAAGAAGGATCCTTGCTAAAAATCATCCCTATTCCAGAAAAGAAAGCTAACCTTTATCTGTCCATTATACCTGACCATGAACTAGTTATTAAATACAGAGACTCTTACTTTCTAACAGATAAACAAACAGCTGATCAATGTAAGCCAATAGCAAATTATTTAATTTGTAGAATAAATGAACCTAATCTCAAGTTATTCGAAAGTCGAACTTAAGAGTCGAGTCTTTTCAAAAGATATGCCGAAATAAATTGTAACCAATCTCCGTATTTGCTGCACAAAGAAACCTTTATACCAGTATCTGACGGATATATTATAATCCCGCTTAAAACAATGAACCTAGACATAAGCTGCGATCAAAACATAACAACTATAGAAATAGTCACACCCATTAAAATGAAAGGAAAGAGTTGTAAGTTATATAACAGTTATGATCAGTTAAGCTTACCGAAATATTTAGAAGAAAAACAAACTTATTGGATCAATGTAACCTATGATATTAAATACAGCGATCAAGACCTTAGTAATTTAGAGAAGAAATTAATACAGCTTCCTAAACAGATAGATAATAACGAATTGAAACAAGCTCGATTAAGCCTTGATCACACCGAAAAAACATTACAAACTATAGCCACTCATAGACGTCTAAAAACTTGGAAGGAAAATAGCATAGAATGGTTACAATACTTAGGATATGCATCTCTAGCTGTAAGCACTTTATTTATAATATATAAAATCGGAATCTTCAAAGCGATGTCCAACATGATTCCGAAAAAACTATGTTTATTCTGCGTCAATACAAAGGTACAAAATCCTACACATATTGTCACATATAGCCCCAGTATACAACTAATGTTGGAGAATAAAGAAATTAAAACTCGAAAAGAAAAATTTTAAAAGTTTAGAGACTAAACTTCGTCTAAAAAGGGTGTTGTAATGGTTGACCTCTTTAGCCTCTTCCAACACACAAATTTGGGCTATAAATGTAGCACGTCGGCCCAGCGCAAGGCAGTTCTTTCTAATCTCACGTCCTAAATTGTAAATTAAATTGTATAATCGTTGAATAAAATAAGTCGAGTACCATTCGGTGACTCGACTACTTTTTAAAAACTTAGTATTGTCAAATTCGGCATAACATTAGGAACCTAAAATTTTTATATTGAATTCAATATAGTACCTACATTAATTACATTTAAAATAATTGATATCTCTGTTGACCTCAGAAAAATCAGCCTATTTCCTCTGTTTCAAGAGTATTTTGGTATGTGAATCTTTTAATTAATTTTTTCCTAATATCAGTTAGAAATCGAAAAGGCAGTTTCAACTTCTGGAGTGACGTCTTTGAACTTTCATCAAAGTACTTCCGTAGAAGGCACTTCTAAAAATAATCATATTTCAAAGTAGATACATAAAAACATATTTTAAAATAAGAACCTAATTTGTAAAGCACTCAAGTTAAGCATACTTAAACTAAAAGAGAAACAAACTATCTTTATAAAATAAATTTTCTGAAGGACGTAAAACATTCAATATTAATTTAATAATAATTCAAAAGAAAGTTTCAAATTCTGGAGGAAGGTCCTTCAACTCCCATCAAAGCATTTCTGCGGAAAGCACTTCTAAAGGTATTCATAATTCAAAGTAGTTAGTAAAAATATTTACCAATAAAAACAAAATTGCGTAAATAATATTAATTACTCCATTAATTAATTGAATTTACTCATTGCAGTAAAATTGATGCAATGTTGCTGCAATATCGCGTGCTGTTGTGTCATATTCCAAAAACATTTTTTTCCACGTAGTTCCAACAAAATGGACGGACAAAGATGCACTAGTTCTCCTACTAGAAAGGCGGAAGTCTCATGATGATGATTTTAAAAAGGGCGTATTCTAATACAATTAAACTGCCGGTCGATGTAAAAACATAATCGGATGCATGCCGATAACAAGTTTTACTCAACTTCAGCAAATTGCTCGAAAAACTGATAAAAGATATCAACGTTATTTAAGGAATTCTAAACACGAGAGCCTATGTTGTTGAGTAAATATTTTGCTTTCAATATTTTTGCCGAGAATCTCAATTTCATTTTTATAGTACCTTAAGTGCGTTAAAAGCAGGAGCTAACCTCAAAATTTATTTGGCTCATTTTACTCCATTAGTTCTAGAATTGCCTATTTTTTAAATATTAAGGGTCTATTCGTGTTTCTAATTAAATCTGTATTCAGAGTGAATAATTGGCTAATTTTAATAGTTTTCTTTAAACGCTGTTTTGAATGCCAAGCGCAGCATTCGACAAAAAAATTTTGCGCAAAAATTAGTGAAGTTTGGCAATTTTTCACTTCGAGCAAAGATATGATTCGAAACAGTACTATGCCTTAATATATTATTTATTTATTATTTCAAGTTGTATAAATTGCAAGGGTACCAATTAAAAATTTTTGGTATTATGGATTGCAAAGCTACTAATTTTGATACCCCTACTTATGTTTTCTTAGTTCTATAGTATGTTAATACTCTTTTGATAATATGACGCTATGCGCATTACAAGGCGGTTAGTTGTAAAATTTACATAAATAATATATCGTAATATTATTTGTTCTGTAATGGTAATATATTATTAAGAATTACTTATACTTCAAGAACAGTTGTTAATCATAATATTGTTTATGCTGTAATGATAATTTTATATTAAGAATTCCATATAATTCAAAAGCAATATTTTGCCAAAGACAATTTGATAATTTGCTAAATGCAAACAATCTAAGAAGAATAGTATAACTGGGATAGTGTGATGTTCGATTACTTATGTATCATGTGATATTTATACTTTATTATGCTCAAAAATAGAATTCCTACATATATGGTTCGATAAAAAATGTGCTTAGAATAAATGACACTATGCTTCAGAGTACTATTCTGGAAGCAGAATACATAAAACACTAAAAAGGAAACAAGTAATAAATTAAAATATACTGAAACTTTCAACGCTTTATTCAAGGGATTTGTACAAATATTTCATGTATTATTAATTAAAATACTTTTCTCAATATGTTTCTTATCGCGGAAAGTATAAAATATTATAAAGTAGTAGCAATATCTATTTTTCCCTTCTAGAAATAATCGATCAGAACCGATTTGCAAAGATTAAGAGTGAATAAAAGATGAATCGGTTTAAATTGTTGCTGATTGTGTTAATTGTTCCTAATCGTATGCAATCGTATTAAATTGAGCAAATGATCTTGCATGCAATGCGCCCTCTACAGTTTTCGTTTGTAACACCTATGACGCGCACGCTTTTATTGGTTAGAAATTAAATTTTTAATAATTTAACAACAGTTTTAAGAAAAAAGACTTGGAATGTTTGTCCAGGCAGTACACACAGTGAAAAATCGATAGTATCTGGGTTATAACAACATGGAAAAATCATGCCATTATATATATTGTTGTAAAATGTTTATTTACTTATTTTTATATTCATACTGCTTGTTTGAAAGAGTAAAAAACCAAATGTAAATAATCATAGCAATATCTAAATGATATAGTGACAATCTTAACATCTTACTTATGTTTAAAATAATTTGGTTTGCTTATGCCTTATCTTAAAATCATAAATTCATCAACTTTTATATAACAGTATGGGGCTTCCGTTTCCGGTACGTGAGCGTGTGAAGTTTTTGAGATTAGGAGTGAAAAAATAGTTGCGTGGTCAGGGGGGCAAGAGGTAGGAAATGAAGGCGGGAAACGTCACAGAGCTTTGGGTGACGTTGCTGACGTTGCTGAGAGCATTGAAAGTGGGGGGATGGGTGACGTTGATCGCAGTGACAGCAGCGGTGATGAAAGTGCCGAGAAGTCGACCCGG
>NC_046660.1:145384499-145386649 GCF_010883055.1 Belonocnema kinseyi
AGGGGAGGAAAAAAGGAAAAGAGTGGCTGGGGAAGATGAGGTAGAAAGGGACCAGGAGAACAAGAGAGTTAGAATTAAAAGGAAAACACCAGAGAGAGAGAGGGGGGATGAATAGGGATATGAATAGGTAGGGAACCGATGTAAGGGGGGAAGTGAAAAAGGTCAGAGAAAAATGGGAAGAATGGGATAAACGTTGGAAGGAGGAGAAAGACAAGGTTTGCGGTAAGCTAGAGAGCATTGAGAATAGACAGAGAGAGGTTGACGAACAGAGATCTAGAGAAATAAAGCAGTTGGAAGAGCAGGTATCCAGTCTAGAAATTAGGAATGAGCATATGGGGGAAAAACAGAAAATGAGGAAATAGTTCAAGGGAATGAAAAGAACGTCCGAAGTGAGAATGAAAGATTGAAGAAAAGACTCAGTGAGATCGAAAGAAGATTAGAAGGGGAAGAAGGGCAAAGAGGAAAAATAACATAGTAGTCAAGAGATTAAAAGTGGAGAGTGCAACAGGAGAAGTGGAAATAACAGATCTTTTTCGAGATATTAGAGTGCAGGTAAGGGTAGAAGGAGTCAAGAGAATAGGAGGGTCAAAAGAAGGAAAAGAAGGAATTTTTCTAGTAAAAGTGGGGAGTGAGGAAGAGAAAAAGAAAATTATGGAGAGAAAAAAATTATTGAGAGGAAGAAGAGAAAGAATTGAAGAAGATCTGACATGGAGGGAGAGGAAAAGGAGATGACAAATAGAGCAGAGGGCTTGGGTAGAAAGGAAAAAGGGCCATATGGTATGGATAGGGAGAGACAGGTTATGGATAAATGGGGAGGAATGGTGCTGGGATGAAGAATTAGAAGAATCAAGGAAAAAAGGAAAAAGTCTTGAGAAAGGTAGGGGGAAGGGAGACGAAAAAGAGGCTAGAAATAAATCAGAGGGGTTTCCAAGTGGCAAAGGGAAAACAAAGTAAAGAGGAAAGAAGAGGGAGGGGAAGAGAGAAACGTGAAAATAGCTTTCTGGAATGTGTCAGGTTTGAAGAACAAGAACAAAGGATTCTGGGAGGAGTTAGAAAAGTGGGATGTGATTATGATGAGTGAAACTTGGGCAGATGAGAAAGACTGGAAGGGAATAAAAAAGATGTTACCGAAAGGTTATGTGTGGACAATGCAAGAAGCAAGAAAGGAACACGTTAAAGGGAGAGGGATGGGCGGCATGGTGTCAGGGGTGAAAAAAGAATTAGCAGTAAAAGGGTCTATTAGGGGGAGAGCAAAATAAGATCAAAGGGGAATAGTGTAGGATAGTCCGAGGAGAAATGGAGGAAGGGAACGAGATAACAAGAAAAGAAGTGGATGAAGCAATAAATAGGTTAAAAAGAAACAAGGCGACGGGAGAAGATGGGATGGAGAACGAAGCGATGAAGTTTGGAGGAGAAGGGATTAGGGATGGGATGTGGAAGATCTGCAACAAGGTATGGAAAGGGGAAGGTTGGCCGGAAGAGTGGTCGACGGGACTAGTGGTACCGCTTGTCAAGAAAGGGGAAGGAAAGAAGGTAGAGGAATACAGAGGGATCACTATCATGTCAGTCGGCTATAAAATATATGCAGAAATCTTAAAAAATAGGTTGGAGAGTCAGGTCGAACAAAAAGAATGTATCCCACATAATCAGACGGGCTTTAGAAAAGGAATGGGAACTATAGACAACATCTACGTACTTAACTATTTAGTTAACAGAAATTTGGCGAGAAAGCAAGGGAGACTAGTCGCTTTGTTCGTAGATTACAAAGCAGCGTTTGACTCAGTGAACAGAAAAGTACTATGGCAGGCAATGAAAGAGAGGGGTGTAGAGGAAAAGTTAGTGGAGAGGTTAAAATAGGAAAGAAAAAGGGCAGGTTTTCTGGACAAGCTGAGGTCTAAGGATTCGGGTGCCTTTTGAGTCCGTTACTATTTAGTATCCTATTGGCAGACATAGAGGAGAAGCTAAAGGAGAAAGGGAAAGGAGGAACGGCGTTGGGTAATAGCAAACTATACTCTCTAGCATACGCGGACGATATAGTTCTATTAGCAGATGATGAGAAGGGGATGAACCTAATAATGAGAATCTTCGAAGAGTATGTGGGAACAAAAGAGCTGACGGTGAACGTAGATAAGACAAAGGTGATGTGTTTC
>NC_046660.1:145386749-145421764 GCF_010883055.1 Belonocnema kinseyi
GTTGGTGTGGGCGGTGTTGTGTTATGGTGTGGAGATCTGGGGATGGAAGGAACATAGGAAAGTAGAGAGTATGCATTAGCGATTCCTGAGGTGGGTAATGGGCGTTAGCTGGATTTGCCCAGGATATATGTTAAAAGAAGAGTTACGAAGAGAAAATATGGTTACTAGACAAATTAAGAGAGCATGGAGATTTGAAGAGAAGCTAAAAAGGGGAGAGGGAAGTAAAATTGCACAAGCATGTTTCGGTGAAATTCGGAACAATGAAGCGACAGGTAATGTGGGAAAATTCAAAATGGGATGTAGAAAGGAGAAAAATGAGAAGGGTGCGTAATATTCGAGAAGGGGTTATGGAGTGGCAGGACATAGAGTTAGAGCTATTGGTTAAACAAGGAGAAGAGAGATGGACAAAGATTATAGATTCGAGGTACAATAGATGGTATATGATGGTCAAAGGGTTGACGGTCAAAGGGTTGGCAGAGTATGTGGATACGAAATGGAGTCATGGGCACATGTATTAGAGAGATGTACAGGAGAGGAAGAGGGACAGTTGAGTGTGGATGAGTGTGTAAGATGGATCTTGGATGGTAGTGGACAGGGAGTGATGTGGATGAAGAAATTGGATGAAGTAAGGGAAAGCAAGGGAGTAGGGCAGAGCCAAACGGGTGATCCTGAAAAGGGACAGTAAAAAACGAAAATTGTTTTCAATATCGTGGAAATTCATTTTTTTATGGTAAGAGAAAACGGAAGTCCTGGAAGCTCGCTCATTTTAGGAATTAATATCACTACTGTTACTATTGTTTATCCTACGTAATGCGAAAGAGTAGAATATAAGTAGTAGTTAAGTTAGAATAAGGATGGAATTGTAAATATATGTACAGGGAGCGGTGGCCCTCAAACCCGTACAAGGGAGAGATTAAATACATACATACATACATACATACATACATATAACAGTATGGACGTTTTTCTACAGTTTTAGCATCTCAAAGACGTGTATGACAATTATTTTCATCGAGTTCTTCCAGACCATTTCAATAGTCTGGCACGAGTTGATATAATAAGGTTTGTCCTTAGAAATACAAATAAATGTATGTATTTCGAAATAATAATAATAATAACATTTCAAAGTTTATAACGAAATAGCTGGTTTTACATGTTTCAATTATATATTTAAAATGCTCAGTGTTCAGAAAACGTTCACTAAAAAATATTCGTTTAATTTTTTTTAGTCTCAATCGATTTTAAAACCTATAACCCTTTATAAAATGTTCATTACAATAAATGATCCAAGAGTGCATAATAAAACAAACAAAACGATATTTTATATTTTAATGTATAATACTATTAACACATTCCTTGTCGTAGCACCACGTGCCATCACGTGCCGATTTCCAAGTACCCGATTGGAAACAATAGGAAATGCAAAATGCTTAATCGTTGTAAATCGTTTTGGCAAAATTAAGAAACACGCTTCGGAACGATTGAGATATTAGTTCTATCGTTTCTTATTGAGCTCAATTGATTATTTCTAGAAGGGTTGCCATTAGCTATACTTCATCTCTGTCATGATTAAGCTCCTCATTAGGTTCTGGTTCATCGCTCTCGATTACGGCATCTTCCGCAATATAAATTTCAATATCGCCATTAATATTCTGCAAAAATATATTGTGAAGTACATAAAATTTCTAAGGCTTTCTATGACTTGGCGAGTTTTTGATAATGTAATATTAGAATGCGTTTGAGCGCGTTCCTGCTCCTGAAAATAGAACCCAAAATTAATTCATTGAACTTCATAATTAATTCCAAGAGAAAAACTTATCATTTTATATTTCAACCAAAAAAAAATTTTAAGTTTCGTGTATCAAAAAAGTGCCATTGAACCAAAAAAGAAGAATTCCCAACAGGAGTTGAATTTTCATCAAAAAGAAGACTTTACTTTGAAGAGAGAACAATTATTTCAACCAACCCGTTGAATTTTCGAGCAAAACGATTAACTTTTAATTAGGAAGATCAGTTTTCTATTAAAAAAAAGAATTTTCAAGAAAATACATCAATTTTGAACTAAAAAAAATTAACTGAATTTTAAAATCCAGTCACAACTACAATTAAAAAAAATTATTCAGGCTCTTGAAAAAATTTCGACTTTAAAAAAAATTCCATGACATTTCCAGATATATAAAAATTCCCTGATAATACCAGGTTTTTCGAGTAATGAATTTAATATAAATATTAATTTAACCTTTATTTTTTAGTATATAGTTAAATAGAACAATTTTGGCTCTATCTCAGAATCAAAGATGCAGTATTTATAATACTTTTCATTGCTTCTAGAGTCAGAAAGTATTTTGTGAGGTAAACAAATTAAAAACATTTTTACCATGTTTAATATCACAAAATTACTAGATAATTACGGGTGACAAAGGGCCCCGCACTAAATGTATGGGAAAATGGCTTTCGGTGGATTTAGCTGAAACTTTGTCATTTTTAAGGTTATAAGTGCCGGGTGAAATATCAGTATTTTCGCCTACACCGTTGACTCAAATAGCGCGCTTCTCAAAACAATCAAACGCTAAGCGCCCAAGATCTTACGAGTAACTTGACTAATTCATCACTTTTTTAAAGGCAGAAATGGCACCCAAAGTGACATTAGTAACTAGTGCGTACATTCCGATATGCATCGGAATGTACGCAATAATTATACTGAGTTGGGGGTTAAGTTTTCAATGCAGCATTTTGATTTTGCCTTAATTATTCACAAGCGGTTTTTTATTCTGTCAAACAAACAAATTTTAAGAATATGAATTTAAAAAGAAGTAAATAAATGTTTTACAATATTATACCGGCTAAATCAAACTGCCTACTTGATAATCATATCATATCACTGTCAAATCTTTAAACGTTATGATTTTTATATGTTGTTAATCAACATACTTTTAGCTTTTCATTCGGTTTACCGTCTAAACATTATATTTTTTTTTACTTACAATTTTTGTTAAATTACTAAAAATATAATATCTAACCAATAAACACGTGCGCGTCATGTGTATTACAAACGAAAACTGCAGAGGGCGTATTGCAGGCAAGTGCATTGACTTAATTCAATCCGGTTGAGAACAATTGACACAATAATCGATTATTTCTAGGAGGGGTGAAACAAAAATCTGAAATGTAACCTACAGCTGTGCAAAGCCCTCTACAAATTTTTGTGACGCGTTCTGTAAAAAATATTGCTACGCTTATAATAATGTATGTAATAACATTTTAGATTTTAAAAATATTACAAATTATGATTGTATATTTTAGATCCTTACACAAAATTTAAACTAAATTCAAAAATATTTCCAGATATTTTAAAAGATTTAAAAAAATTGAACATATATTTTCAGAAATTTAATAGATTTTAAAGGATTTCCACAAATTTCTGAAGATTTCAAAAGATGTAACGGACTTTAAAGAATTTAAGAACATTATTTATACTTCAAATTACTTTAAAATCTTAAAAATCATTTAAATTTCGCCGAAATTCATTTAAGATTCTTCAAAATTACTTAAAATCCCATAAATTCATTAAAAATATCGTTAACTCTTTTAAATAGTTCGAAATCTTTCGAAATTCGATTATAAATTTAAAAATTCCATTAATCAAACAACTCCCGTTAAAACCCTTGAAACTCCTGAAAATCTCTTCAAATACATAAACATATTTTCAAATTTAATGAAGATCCTTAAACTCTTTCAAATTTTTTTTAAATTATTTAAAATGCTTCGTAATATTTCATTTATAAACTTTAATCTTTTTTAATTTAAAATAATTTTTAAATCCCGCTAAATTATTTTGAAATTCATTCAAATCCTTTCAAACACTTGAACATATTTTATAATTACACAATAATATATGAACTCTTTTGAAATTTCTTGACATTTTTAAAAATAATTTGGAATCTTCAAAAAGTGGTGGAGCGCACAGGGAAATTGAGGAATACGTCAGAATATTTGTGAATATTTAGGGATATTTCGCATTTTTTGGAATATCAAAAATATTTGAGATTATACATAGAGGGGAAATGGTATGTGATGCAGACGGAATACTAGAGGCTTTCAGAGACTATTTTAGGAGACAATTCGGAGATGAAGTTATAGGACAGCACCAATGCGATGTTGAACACGATGTGATAGAAAACTCAATTGAGAAAGTATGTGTCACTGAGGTTAGGGATATAATTAAGTACTTGAAAAACGGTAAGGCTTACGGGGTAGACGGTATTAACACTGAAATGCCTAAACACGGTGGCGAGTGCATACCACATAGACTGCGAATTGATAAATTTATGTTTCGAAATGAGAGACGTCCCAGACAATTGGAAAAAAGCGATTATCGTACCGTTATACAAAATAAAGGGAGATAAAAGCTGAAAAATACTTATTCGTAGGGTAATGAAAATAACAGAAGCAAAGATTTGGGAAGTCCAAAGTGAGTTTACGCCAGAAAGGTCCACCCCGGGTATATGATTTCCCCGATACCATCCACATCTGGGAGGTATTCCCCTATCCGCAACCTGAGATAGGGGATTCCCCAAGAGTGAAAGAGATGAAAACTGTTAACTTCTCTATCTGTTTCACTCTTGCGAACTTTCTGCATGCAATCTGATAATCTGCAATCGCATGAAAACGCCCTTAATGTCTTTCTGATTTTTTGTTGCATGATACGAAAAAGATACTATGTGGATACTATAAGGGCACGCTGTAACGTATCCTTTCCAGACATTTGGTCCGTCAGGGTAACATGAGAAAGACCTTTAATTTCCCTAGATTTATCCTAGCTAGGGAAAATGGAAAGCACACTGGGCAATTTTGGTGTTTGAATTTGTTCTTTACAGATACCAATAGATAAGAACATGACACTCGTAAGTTTATTCTTCTGTATATTGGTATTATATAAAAAATAATTTCCGAAATATCCCTAGATTTTTCCCTATTTTCGGAATCTAGGGAAAAATGAAACGTGTACGACAAATTCTCAGGTCAGATTACGATCAAGCGGCTTAAAATACATGCATATAGCCTAGTAACTTGTCTCGTGAAGACAAACTAAAGTTTTTTTTTAATTAAATTTTAGAATTATTTTTGGAGATTTTGATTTTTTAATTTCACAGTATTGTAGTTTCAAATTCAAATGCTAAAAATTTTAAAACCATTTTGCTATTCAATATTTCAAAATTTCATTTTATGAAAAGACTTGATAGTAAGTTTTGAAATGAATGGTTTTAGATGTAAATATAAAGTAATTTCTAAATCAAAAGCTTAAAATTGTACAATTTCAAAAAATGAAATCATTATTGCAATATTTTTTTGTATTATTTATTTTGATTTTTAATTTTTAATGAAAATTGTCCGATTTTTAGTTTAATATTTGAACAAATAAATAATTTTAAATTGAAGAATATTTCATTCAAAAATTTCTAGAACGAATAATAATTGTAAATGAAGATTTCAAATCAACAAATTAAAAATTGAGTTTAAAATGAAAAAAATATAAAAATTAAACTATCTGATATTGATGGATCAGCAAATGGATAATTTCGGTAATTTAAAATACTTACAGTTTGAAAGTTTTGAATTTTCATGATGAACGCTCAATTTTTACATTTTCCCATTTCATAGGTTTTAATTTTGTAATTAAAATTAAAATGTTTGAATTTTGGAAAGTATTATTAACAATTACAAAACTTTTGATTCTCAAGCAAGCGCAATTTAATATAAATAATTTAAATTTTAAAGGGTTTGAGTATAGAAAAGGTTTAATATCTCTCTTACACGTGACTAAATTTTTTACACAGTTGTGAATAAAGTTCTCATTGGTGTAATTTTTAATGTTCCGGAGTGGAATATTTTCCATTTAAAATTACTATTTATTTTTTAAGTTTTTCTTAGAATAATGCAATTCATTTTTTCATTTTAGACAAACTTGTTTAATTAGGTACGATGTTAAATAACAATTTAATTACGTAATAAGAATTGAAAATTTTAAAATTTTAGAAGCTTCGACTTTGAAAGATTCAATTGAGTTTTGAATATTCAATTATGAAATTTTAATCGCTTGGAATTTATAATTTTCCAAAATTTAAAATATTTCAATCTTGAATTATTTCGTTTCATACATTTTTAATCATAAACAATTCAAACTAAAATGGTTTAATTTTTAGTGCATGTCCTGCTATTGTGTACTTAGTGCGTAGTAAATATCTCTGTATTTTCCTTTATTAGGCATAAATATCATTATCCTGCTTATGATATGATTCAAAAGCAATCAATTTGTATGAAAAAAGGTTTGCTAAAGTTTGTTGTCATACGAAACAGATAATGTATGGAAATGTGATACTAAAGCTTTATATTCCCAAAACAGTATCATTGTTATAGATGAAAAACTTTTCTTATTCTATTCAGCCTCCTCATATCTCGGGGCTCATTTTTATTATTTTTCTAAGTTCAAAAATAGATTTTTAGTCGCTATCTAAGCAAAATTTTATAAACCCATTTAATTTGAACCTGAAAATTCTTGAATGATTTACTCGGAACTGGTTAAATGTTTGTGTTTAAAATAATTTTCCTAAAATTAGCAACTCAATATTTTAAGAGTGAGTTTTTATTTTTTGTTTTAACTAAAAATTGTACTTTTTTCGTATTCCGCAGCCGAGCCTGTTCTGTGCAGTTGGCCCTGTACATGTTAATTTGTGCAGAAATCATGTAAATATTTTCGCTAACACAAAGTCTATCCCTGTAATGTTTGCTGTTAGATGAATGTACCTGACCCTTGTTTTACTGCATCTATTACAAATCATGTCTTCTGATAAAAAGCTTCGCAAATTCGAGCATGTAGTGTTGACAATCCATAATCATATGAGTTGATATCTATAACTTTGCCTTTGACTTTATCTCAGTCATTCATCTCTTTAGGTGTAGCTTGACAAATGTAGCATGTTATAAATAATAAAGTTTCAGGCAGAGCCTGGCAAACTTTTTGGTCCAGCATTGTCAACTTCATATCAGGTTTTATCACAAAAGTACCGGAATGCTTTTTTATTATTGTGGGCTTCATTTTATCGATTTCTTTTTCATGTAATGATATTAATGTATTGCGGTAAATCTATTACTTTTCTTTGTTTTTTCGAAGTGCAACATTCTACAAAGTCACCTGAGTTTGGCCTTTCATATTTGTCATTATTTTCAGTTTGTAATTCCACGATAAAATATGTGTTCAACCAACCTGCAAAACTTGTTGTCGAAACAAGCTTTAATAAATGCCGAAGTCTGCCATTTACTTTTTAAATGAGCGATAAAATCATCATTTAATTTGTTTTCATCTTTTCTAATTGTTTATCGTTAAAATTAAATTTTCTTTTTAATACTGTGCTCAATTTTCCACAACTATATTGGAATTAGAAATCAGAAAATCGGATAGGGTCTTTTTGAGAACTTTTAAAGTATCCATTTTGTCTTAATGGAAAACCATTCATTCGAAAAATATTAAACCCAACAAATTGTTTCAGAATTACCTAATATTATTCAGTATTTATATTTATTATTCACATAAAATCCCAGATTAGCAAGCGATACAAATAAAGAAAACAAATATAATGTAATGCGGAAAAGAATAAAACTGTGAAAAGAAAACTCTTAGTCGAATGCACATATTTCTGAAAGAGAATATGGATATACCTGAAAGTTATTAAAACAAAACATAACTCTGAATAAAGTGGTTACGGAAAAAATTCTATTTCTCAATTTTTCATTTGAAGGAACTAGATTTTTTTCTACGTGAAACTGCCGAAATTTGAAATTTTTTCACCAGAAGTCGTCCGGGCGATTAAAGGAAACTATAATTTGAAAATTCTCAAATTTTAATATTTCGCGACAAGAATTGCTTCTAACAATGGTGATTACAAACTTTCGCATTATTTTTGTAATTAAATGTCATTCCTACATTAATATGAAGCACTTTTAGCAACAACAAAAATTTACCGATAATAAGACTATTTGTCAATTTGTTCATAAAATTTGTTTTCAGAACAAATAAATGAAATAATAAACAAATTATTTGTATTCTACGAGTTCCTAAACATTCATTTAAGACAAGAGAAAGCTTAACCGTTTAATTATTAAAGCGTAAAAAATTGTCATGTACAAAATTTCAGTTTTTCCATACTTTGAGTGGAAAAATTAGTAATACAAAAATAGAAAAGACAAGAGTTTGGAGCATCAAGCTCTGCAGAGTTTAATGAACTTTAATTTTTTTATATTCAAAATCGGACCAAAATTGAAGGCTCTGGACATTTTTTAACGAAAAAAGTGCATTTCCTCCTACTGTGCGATTATTATCGAACCTATATCTATACTTGAATCTATCGCCTAGCATTTAGGAGTCTTAAACATTGCTCTAAATCTACGAGTTTAAACTCGATGAAAAAACCATCCTCACAAGCTACAGCTCAAAAAAGTTAAAACACCAAATTTAAATTCTCTTTTTCTAATTAAATATTTACAGGAACTATTAACAGGAATACCAATAAAATAATTTTTAATTCAATAATTTAAATCTATTACAACTTGTCTTCGTTTAATACTTTGTTTTTCTCATTGAATTAAAATACTCATAATAACATTATTTGTGCACACTGAAACCAACAAAAACTTTTAAATTTTTATTTAGGACAATGTAATATTTGAGGAATCCTTTAATTCGGGTTTTAACATGTAAAATCTTTCCAATTTTTATTTCTTCGGTTTTGGACAGGAAATTATAAGCCAATTCATTTGATATTTAATATACTTGTTTACTTATCAATGAACATTGCATTTATCGCCATTTTATATCTCAGAAATATTATGCAAAAGTTTTAGGCATATCAAAAATGGCATAAAATGGCAATTTTTGGAGGCTCATTGTGACCCTCAGATATACTTGTGTAACTTGACATTTTGAAGAGACATTCTTTAGACTATTGAGAATAGATTTAAAAAAATGATTAAAAGTATAATTAAAATTGAGTAAAGCGTAAGAAAAGCTTATGAAAAATGACGCATTTAAGTTGAACACCGGCTGAAGGGACTTCAGGTGGACGGCTGCAAAAAAAGTTGACCCTCGGTCGGTCCGCTCATTGTACACCGCATTTGCTGTCTCCCAAGCTGCGGTGACTGACAATGAGTTGAATGGTCGAGTAATAATAAGTTAATAAATCTATAGCTGCACTCTGGGTTAAACCTGTAGCTGGTGTAAGGATTTCTTTACTTCAAATCAGGAAACTTTGAAGCCTCAGAGCGAGTTCTAAAAATATTTTGTTTTGAAAATAAAAAAATAGGTATACATTTATTTGCTTGCAAGAACGATTTGGCCAACAAGCCCGTTAAAATTTCTCAAATGTGATTTTTTGGGCCACCTTAAGATAGATTCAACATACCTATAAGAAGGATGAAATTCTTCACTCGAACCTGACAGGGTCCGCATCAGTTTTTTTCTAGACTAGATATTTGAATAAGGGCCTCAATCAGTTTTTTCTAGGCTAGATATTCGGATAGGGACCCCTTCACAACCCAACCTTAAATAAGGAAAGTTGGACAAATTTCTGCACAGGAGTTTATAATAAAACTATTTGCATTCAGCAGTACAAGTTTTAGCAGTAAGGTCTTAGAAGTCTCATTCGGAAAAGAAAGTTTTTTTTCTCAATCCCTACTTTTTTTCAAATCGCCAGAATAATGATTGGTGTCTAGTTTGATCTCGACTGGAACAAGAGGTTGATGACTTACATTTTTAGCGTACACCAGGTTTTAAGGTAAATGATTATATATAGTTTAAAGAAAGGGTTGAATAAACACCGCATGGTTCTACTGGGAACAACCGTCGCCTAAAAATGGTGTCATTTTTAGATGACGGCTGCTCCCAGTACTACCATACGGTGATTATTTAACCCTTTTTTAATCACATATATATATATATATATATAATTAAAATCCTGAAATCTGGTGTACGCTAAAAATTTTAGTTATCAACCACTTAATCCAATTAAGATCAACATATGCAACAATCATTATTGTTGCCTTTGGAAAAAACTAGGAATTGAGAAAAAACTTTCTCTTCTAAATGAGACTTCTAAGACCTTACAGCTAAAAGTGGCACTGCTGAATGCAAATGGTTTTATTGTAAACGGCTGTGCAAAAATTTCCTCATCTTTCCCTATTTGAAGTTGGGTTCTGATGGGACCAATAACAAAATGTCTAGTCTACAAGAAACTTCTTTGGGCCCCTACCAGAATATCTAGTCTAGAAAAAACTGATTTAGCGTGCACAAATAATGTTATTATGAGTATTTAAACTCGTTATTTTCGGAAACTTCATTTGGGATACTAATGAATATTTTCTTCGGGGCCAGACAGATATGTGTCAGTTAAAGTTAAGGAGGTTATATCGAATATAGCTGTCTAGTGATTTACCTAAAGCACTAATGGCTTAGTTCTGGTCACTAGTACAAACAATCGGCAGTTCGCTTAGTACTGGCCTTACTACCTTAATGGGTGGCTCCACGGTCGGAGCCATGTATAAAAGCTACAAATACAACTGTCCCAAAAACAACTTTTTTCATGTTCTTTTTTTTACGAAAAAATTCTAAAACACCTAGAAACATATAAAACCAAATCTTACACGAAAGATTGAAAAAATTCGTTATTATAAAATGTTCAAAGCTCACGAACAAATTTCTAAGTTCCATCGCTAAAAATGTTAAATTTTCATAAAAAATCACATTTCCTGTTATTATAAAAAGTTGTAAAGTAGTCTACAACGGAAAAAAATGAAATATTACACGACGACGAATTGTAATCGATTAAATATTTGATTAGAAAAAGAGAGTTTAAAATTTGGTCTCAAAATATTCGCAATCAATAAATATTTATTTTTTTAATATCCTTTTTGTCATATCGTTTACAAAAGTACTAGCTGCCAGTAGCATGATGGACGCCTGTAGGAGCCCCGTAAGGGTCCTTCTCTTTAATCGGATTGTAGGCAGACTGACCCCACTAGAACCCTAATAGAAAATCTAGTTGGGTTCCCATGGCCTCAGAGTGACCCCAATTAGAGATACGGAACGTCTCCTAATAATAGTTTTTATGTATTTCCATTCTTAAAAGTCGAAGGTACCAGAAGATAGCCAGTAGATAAAGAAAAATTATTATTATGGCATTTGCGCTTGCTAGTTTCACCTGTCGTGTAACTTTCCTACGAAAAGATTCTTGTTTAAGGGATCCAAGAAGGAATGAAAGAATAAAGATTCGCTATGTGCGTGTAAAATAAGGACAGATGAAAGAGGTGATCGCAGTGAGAAAGGGGAGATTAAAAATAAATACTTTAGACGAAATCATCTCCTTGTGAAGGAAGACTGCCTGCAGTAAACCCTAACCGGTCCAGGAATCCGGGGCCACGCTTATGAGCAGTGGTTCCCAACCTTTTCAATTTATGAAAACAGCGTATTAATATACACCTGTGAAGCAGGTATTTGAAATGCAAAGTGGCGTTTTAAACTAAGTAGCCATGAAATTGTTATAATATATTTATGCATATTTTCAGTGAGATAATTTGTTCCCTTTTTTGGGCATACTTGACAAAGAATTTTTCCTTAATTTTCCCATAAAAGATATGCACAGGTAATTGCATGTATGGTATATTTATGAGTGTATTTGTATGAATATTTCTAATTATCAATTTCGCAATAACCACATGCATTTAGTCGAAAAATTACAGGTGTAAGCGCTCGTAGACTTACACCAGCATTATTAAGTAGCGCTATATCATATTTAAAAGTACGCTTATAAAGTGTAATAATGTTTAATTCGTGGTTTATTTTTACCCGGGTAAATACACGTTGCTTTTAAGAAATTGGCACGCTATCTTTATGATACAAATATTAATGCTAAACTACCCAAGTGCGAATAGCCGGGGCTGAATACACGGAGCAGTGTTGGTCCAATTTTGGCAGCCAAAGCTCTGCTAAAGTGATTGGGCCAATATCGGCATTTCAATCAGCCTGGTGTTGAGTCAGTGCTGGCAGCCTATATTGGTTATTTATATTTGCCGATCCTCCACCGATGCTTGGCTCAGTATCGGCACTTTATTGCGCCAAGTCTCACTTTTAGTACGGGGAATTATGTTTCACGAGGATCAGCCAAATTCTGGCTCAGTGACGACACAGTACTAGGCCAAGTGTCATTTTTACCACAGCAAACCATGTTTTATTCAAATCGGCCCAATGTTGAGCCAGTGCTGGCAGCCTACATTTGCTTTTTATATTTGCCGATCCTCCACCGATGCTTGTCCCAATACCAGCACCTTATTGCGCCAAGTCTCACTTTTAGTACGGGGAACCATGTTTCACGAGGATCAGCCAAAGCCTGGCCCCGTGACGGTACATTACTGGGCCAAGTGTCACTTTTACCACAGCAATCCATGTTTTATTTAAATCGGCCCAATGTTGAGCCAGTGCTGGCAGCCTATATTGGCTATTTATATTTGCCGATCCTCCACCGATGCTTGGCTCAGAATCGGCACTTTATTTCGCCAAATCTCACTTTTAGCACCCCAAGTGCGAAGTCACATACGGCCCAACCTTGGCCCAGAGTCGGCCCAACACTGGGTTCCAGTATTGGATCAAACCTAGCTGCTATCGGCGCGCCATTGCCGGATTGATAACTATAGCCTTGACTTGGCAGCCAAGGTTTGGTTGCCATTGTCGACCCAGCATTGGGTATCAATACTGTTATAGTCTAAGGTCTAAGAATATGACAAAAAAGGTACATAAAAAATAAATATTAATTGATTACGAGTACTTTGAATATAAATATGTATGGTCCTGTTTAGATTTAATACATATATCACACTTTGAACATTATATTACAAATAAAATTTCTAACGCTACGGGATATCGAACCTACATCTATATACCTAAATATATCGCCTAGCAGTCGGGAGTGCTAACCACTGCGCTAAACTGACAAGTTGAAACTCTGTGAAAAAACCATCCTCCTCAGTTGCAGTTCAGAAAAGTTAAAGAATCAGATTTTAAGCTCTTTTTTTCTAATTGTTTATTATTATGCGACGTAGTGTAAATGTAAAATGCACGAACTGTTAACAGGAATAGCGATACAATAATTTTGAAATAATTTAAATCGATTACAATTTTTCTTCGCGTAATATTTCGTTTTTTTCCGTTGTAGCCTACTTTACAACTTTTTGCAATGACAGAAAATGTAATTTTTCATAAACATGTACAATTTTTAATGACAGAACTTAAAAAATTTCATCTTCAACTTTGACTATTTTTCAACCAAATTATTTTTTATGTTTCGTGTAAGGTTTGTTTATTAAGTACTAAAAGTGAGACTTCGCGAAATAAAGTGCCGATTCTGGGCCAAGCATCGGTGGAGGATCGGCAAATATAAAAAACAAACGTAGGCTGCCAGTATTGGATCAACATTGGTCCGATTCAAATAAAACATGGTTTTCCGTGGTAAAAGTGACACTTGGCCCAATAATGTACCGTCACTGGGCCAGACTTTGGCTGATCCTCGTGAAACATGGTTCCCCGTACTAAAGGTGAGACTTAGCGCAATAAAGTGCTGATACTGGGCCAAGCATCGGCGGAGGATCGGCAAATACAAAAAGCCAATATAGGCTGCCAGCACTGGCTCAACATTGGGCCGATTTAAATAAAACATGGTTTGCCGTGGTAAAAGTGACACTTGGCCCAGTAATGTGCCGTCACTGGGCCAGACTTTGGCTGAGCCTCGTGAAACATGGTTCCTCGTACTAAAAGTGAGACTTCGCGCAATAAAGTGCTGATACTGGTCCAAGCATCGGTGGAGGATCAGCAAATATAAAGAGCCAATATAGGCTACTAGCACTGGCTCAACAATGGGCCGATTAAAATGCCGACAATGACCCAATAAGTTTAGCCGACCTTTGGCTGCCTAAATTGGTATGCTAAAAGTTAATAAAAACGGCCTGTCGTATGAAAAAAATAGGTGAAGGGAATTTTGTAGCTACGTCTTGGAACATACGCCCTCATGAACATTTTAATTTGTCTTGTGCCGTTTCTCCAAACAGTTAATTTCATTGTTTATAATGTTATTTTTTACGATTAAAACGAAAACCACGCGTTTTATCAAGAAATTATTTCCAAAAATTTTTTAGTTTTTTTGGGTTAAACAACCTTTCTCTTATATCTTTTGTCGTTTTACCAAAAATGTAATTTTTTATTTTTAATGTTGTTATTCACGATTAAAATAGAAACTACCAATCATATAAAAAAACATTAATAAAACTTGTGTCCTGTAAAAAAGTGATTAATAACAAATTTGTAGATATTTTTTGGGTGCATAATGTTTGTTCCATATTTTATTTACTACCTTGCATAGTTTGACTACAGAATAGAATTTTTTATTACTTTTCGTTTGATCAAAATTTGAATTATCAATTTTTCGAAAAAATTAAAAAACTTGTTATGATAACTTGTAGGGTTTTCGAAAATTAACATTTTACTTTTCAAGTACTATGAACAAGTATACAGAGAATTTTTGAATCATGAAAGAATGTGGTCTTTCTTTCAAAATACGCTCAAAATACGCTCACTTTTAGAATTTTTATCCAAAATGGCTGACCAACAAACTTGTCATTTAGCTTAGGACACTAAAAGAGTGTATCAAAGGCCAATCTAATAGATTATTTTGTTCAAAAGTTATCGTGCTCATAGACAGACAGACATAAAGACAGACAGATTCGTAAATATCTGTTTCTCGGATTCAAGGGGTCTCAAAACGTGAATTTGTAACAAAAACTGGGAGGGGGGCCAAACTTTACACAAATCTAATACCTTCTCTGATGAGAATATATTAGCATCAAAAAATAAAATATTATTAATTAAATTTTTTGAAACCCCACACCCGAGACGAAAAAGAAATTCATGATTAGAGCCAAAGCTATACATCCTATCAAAAAGTGGTTGATAACAAATTTGGATATCTTTTTCGAATGCATAATTTTTGTATTATCATCTTTTACCGTATCTTGCATATTTTGGCCGAAAAATGTAATTTTTTGATTTTTCTTAATTTTGTTTGCTGTCAAAATATGAAATTTTAATTTTTCAAAAAAATTCAAAAAGTTGTTATGATAATCTTGTAGGGCATTTAAAATCAACATTTTTCTTCTTTTGACTTTTTTTTATATCGTGCGTTATTTAGCCTAAAATGTTCATTTTCGCGTTTTTTGAAATTTTGTAAATGCTATAACTCTGGTGATTTTGGATATTATGAAAAAAGTCATCAGGATAAATTGTTCGAATTTTTGAATTTTCGTATTTTTGAAAAAGTGGTCTCAAAAAGATTCAAAATGTGCCGACTTTTTGAATTTTTATCAAAAATGGCTGGCTAACGAATTTGATCTTTAGTTTAGGACACTAAACAAGTGTACCAAAGGCCAATCTAATAGATTAATTTTTTCAAAGGTATCGTGTTCACAGACAGACATACATACAGACATACATACATAAATATATACAGACATACAGACATACACATTCGTAAAAACCTGTATTTCGGATTCAGGGGGTCTCAAAACGTGGACATTTGACAAAAATGGGGGGGGGGTCAAATTTTACATAAATCTAATACCTTCACTGATGAGAATGTAAAAAGTAGTTAAATTGTTTTTAACCCCCATGTTGGCATGTAGAATTAAGATTAGGAATTAAAAGTTACAATTTAACATTTTTAGCTTTAAAGAAAAAATTAGCACCAAGTACCTAAAAAAAAAATGGTTAAAAAATCTTTTTTTTAATGTATGCCCACAACTACGAAACAGGTCCGTTACGCATGAATCTTGAAATTGGACTTTGAACATCTTCTTTCTGTCATAATTCTGCACTATTTTGGGCTATATATTGGCACTAATGCCGACTTTTGGGCTCCTTTAAATAAAAAAAACGAATTTTTGGTGGAGGTTTTGACAGCCAGCACCTCCATTACAGAAATTTAAGAAAATAAACAAATAAACCACACTAGAATTTCAGTTCACCGAATATAAACAAATTGTTCATCAGAAAACAATCGATAATATTAAATTTGAAAAAAAGATTATATTGGAAATTTAACACCTAATATTAAAAAATTTACCCAAAACCGAACTTTTGAATAGAACATAGAAAAACATGTCAACATTCCACATCCTCAGAAATGTCGTATTTTTGACGTAGTAAATATGAAGGATGTTGTTACTGTTTTGCCCCTTGGTCTTGCAAGTCATGGTTATAAAAAAGATTTCTTTATTAGTTAAAAAAATCCGCCCACTTCGTGGGCACATTCTCATCGCGCGCTAGGCGCGCGGCTCGCTTCGCTCGCTAATTTGAGCGCGCCTAAGGCTCGCGACTGTTGTTTCTCGCGCTTCGCGCTCGATAACATATTTATCTCGCGCTCCGCGCTCGGTCTTTGTATATTCCTTATACTTGTGCACAGATTTTTTAAAAGTAAAGGTCTCATTTTCAATTGTATTTTTACGATTTAAACGTAGCGCATACGATCGAAACATCAGCATTACCTTTTTTCAACTTCTAAATTAAATCCCTATCTCAGTGACCCACAAGATTTCGACTAACGAGGGTTTGTGGCCGAGGACGGGATGCGGTTAGTTTCAACCAAGAGTCATAGCTGGTTAGTGTTTTATGCTGAGAATTTCAACCATCCTTCAGCAGCGTTGTGTTAGAATGGGTGTTCATATGTTCTCATTTTAACATTCCCGGCCCACAGTGAGAAAAACATATCATTTTTGGTTCAAAATAACGTACAGCCAACAAATATTCAGCGATTTGAACAAAAAAAATTTGAAAAAAGCTGCTAAGATTTCTAAGAGAGTTATTCAGTCTCATTTTCAATTAGGTTTTCAATTTTTATAAATAAACAAAAAACACAGAAAAATGGCCATTTTATCTATTTGACGTTCACAGTGCTCGTCAATAACAGGAAAAGTGTTAAAATCGCCTAAGTGTTATAAACTAATATTAGCTAAAGATGTTTCCATGGTTTACATTAAACAACAAAATTTTTTATAAACAAATTATTTATCTTATGATCTTTTAAATTAATGTAATAAATAAATGCATTATTCGAGCATTTTTCGGAAGAAGAATTCGGTTTTTTAAGTGCCAGTCTTTTCATATGGGAACTTGATGGAAATTTCAGCAAAATTCGTAATAAGTTGATAAATTTTATTATTTCATTAAAAAAATTTGATTAACAAATGCATTAATCAGGCATTTGTCGACAGAAAAATTCCTTATTTTTCTATGACAACAGTTTTAATTAGGATATCGAAAAAAAATAAATTTTCCATCGACAGATGCTCGAGTAATGCATTTGTTTATTAAGTTTGTTTTAAAAAATATAAAATTGATCAACCAATTATGAATTTCGCTGAAATTATCATGAACTTCCCAATTAAAAAGACTGAAATCGAAAGAAAAAAAAACGATTTTGTTCGTCCGCAGGTGCCTGAATAGTGAAACTGTTTATTACATTTGTTTTTAAAAATCATAAAGTTTATCATCTCATCATGAAGGCTGCCGAATTTATTATGAAGATCCCAATTACAAGCCTGATATAAAAACAAAAAATAATTTTCACGTCGACAGATGTCCCAATAATGCATTTGTTTATTACATTTGTTTTAAAAACCTCATAAAATTGATCAAAAAATTATGAATTTTGCCGGAATTGTCTCATGAAGTTCCCAACTGGAAAGACTGCTATAGAAAAAACCAAATTCTTCTGTCTACAAACGCCCGAATAATGCAGTTGCTTATTAAATTTCTTTCATAAATTATAAGATTAATCAACAAATCATGATTTTTGTCAAAATTATCAAAAACTTCCAAATGTAAAATAATTAACCTAGAGAAAAACGAATATTTCTGTCGAAAAATGTCTGATTACTGCCTTTGTGCATTAAATTTGTTTATAATATGAACAATTATAATCAGAATAGAAAATTTTTCATATAATATTGTTGCGATTCCAATTTCTTGCAACATAACTTGAAAGAACGTGTATTTATGGAAAGTCGTTCAAAAAATTTTGTTGACAAATAATTTGTTGATAACAAATTGCTTTTGTATATTGTCTAATATTTCAATATCTTTAAGTAATGCTATTTTGTGCATCTTAAGCGATTTCCACCATTTTTCTGTCATTGATAAGCACCGGGAACGTCAAATAGAAAAAGGCCATTTTTTCGTCATATCTGTTTATTTATAAAATTTTTTTTAAATTTTGGTTTTGTAAAAAAAAGTCATTAGGATAAATTGATCACCTGATTGAATACTATGAATATCCGTATAGACAAGTTTTGAATTAAAAAAAAGTGTTCTGAAAAATTTTCAAAATACGCTCACTTTTTGAATTTTCACCCAAAATGGCTGGCTAAAGAACTTGACCTCTATTTTAGGACACTAAAAGAGTATACTAAAGGACTAAAGGCCAATCCAATCTTTTAATTCTTTCGAAAGTTATCGTGCTGACAAACTAAAAATCTACAGACCCACACACACATACCCACACACACAGGCAGCCAGACACATTCGTAAAAACCTGTATTTCGAATTCAAGGGGTCTCAAATCGTGGACATTTGACAAAGGGGGGGGGGGGTCAAATTTCACACAAGTCTAATAGCTTCTCTTGATGAGAATGTAAAAATTCATTAATTTACCATGAATAATGTTTTGATACTTCTGTTTTTGTTTTGTGAAAAATAGTATAAAGAAATCAAAAAACATAAGTTGTGATGAGAATGTGCCCACGCAGCGGGCTGATTTTTTTTATTGTTATATATAGTGTTTGACGATTAAAACACAAAATACGCATCTGTCAAAAAGTGATTCAAAACAAAGTAGTAGATCTTTTAAAAATGCACCATTTTTGTGTACACAACTTTTTACCTATTTTGCACAGTTTAACTGTAAAATGAAATTTTTCAATTTCATTCTTTTTTTATTCTGTCAAAATTTGAATTTTCAATTTTTTAGGAAAATTCCAAAAATTGTTTGGACAATCTTGTAGGGCACTACTATAAATATCCGTAGAGACAATTTTTGAATTAAAAAAAAAGAGTTTGTTTTGAACACTAAGAAAACGACTAAACATTGTCACGACTGATCAATTCTGATAGGGAGACATGCGTATATAGGTCAAGTCAATTAGAACCACAGAACTTTAATTAATAAAAATTACGCTGCAAAAGCGCGGTCTTTATTATAAATAGATTAAAACTGTATAAAATCAACAGAACTTGTAGCTTGAGAGTGACAACCGAACTAGGCCATCCTTGCCAGGATGAAGGTGTAGAACCCGACCCATAGGCCATTGAGTAGGTGGAAGGTTCTCATGTGGAATGAGAACTAAATCTCCAATCTGTACGGATGGTGATGAAGTAGTCCACTTGGATCGAGGTTAAAGTTCTTTCAAATACTCAGCTGACCAGAGCTTCCAAAAATGATCACGCATTTGCTGGATCAACTGCCAGCGAGTCAATCGATTTGGAAGAACGTTTGCAAGCGATGGTTCAGGAACTGCATTCAGTGGACCTCCAATTAGAAAACGTCCTAGTGTGAGGGCAGAAATGTGTGTTGGATCATCCGACTGAGCTCTGGGAGGCCGAGAATTAAGGCAAGCCTCAACTTGTGTTAAAAGAGTCGTCATTTCTTCAAACGTCAATGTAGAGTCTCCAATGACTCGATGAAGATGGAATTTTGTCGACTTAACTGAAGTTTCCCATAAACAGTGAAAACAGTGAACTAATGTCCAATTCACAACAGTGTTCTAACACATTTTCAAAATACGCTCACTTTTTGAACTTTCACCCAAAATGGCTGGATAATGAACTTGACCTTTATTTCAGTACACTAAAAGAGTATACCGAAGGCCAATCCAATGTGTCAATTCTTTTGAAAGTTATCTTGGTCAAATTTTACACAAATCTAATACCTTCACTTGATCAGAATGTAAAAATCAATACCCGACTAAGTGAAAAAATAATTTTTTACAGTGGTTATCTAGAAATTTGAAAAGAATTGATAACAGTCTTTCATAATATAATTTTTCAACCTTGAGGCAAATGAAATGTCATTTTTCAAAAGACATGCACAATTATTATTTTTCAATCGACAGTCGATTTTTACACTGAAACAATGGTTAGTTGGGCCAACGGTATAGTTTGTAAGATATGGTACTGCTGTTTTATTAGTTGGGACAACCATTTATTTAGTTGCTGGTACTAACTGAATAGTCATTGCAACTAATGAAATTGTTATACCCGCTAATAAAATAACAGTACGATATCTTACTAGCTGAATAGTTAGCTCAACTAACAATTTTTTCAGTGTACTTTGATTTTTATATTGTTGTCATAAAATACAGCAAAATAAAAATATTTTTGTAATCAGTACCTAACCAAGCTTTCTATTAGAACATTTTAACATGATCGGATAAACTTCCGAAAAGAGAATATGCCCGATTTTCTCCGTAGTTCATATCATTATGTATTTTGACGCGCTGATTACGAATATGAAGCGAAAATTGGCGCAAATTTGATTTTTATGTGGAAATAATCACAAAACCATAAAAATAATGATTTTTTGGGTTTATCTCAGCTAATATGCAAAATTCAAAAAAATGTTTCACATAAAAGTTGTAGAACTAATCGAAATACACATTTTTTATTCCAAGCATTTTTTATAGAAGTGATTGTTTCCGAGAAACTCGGAAAAATGAAAGTGAAGTTTATAACCCCGTGAGGCGTTTGAAAAGGGGTATGGGTTGTGATCTTACATTATTTCTATGACTAGTCACAGGGGTGCCTTCCGTACCCACATGGCGTTGAAAAAGGGGTAGGGGTGAAACCTTAAAGTATTTCTGTGACCAGTCACAAGGGTGCCTTCCGCTTCCACATTGCGTTGGAAAAAAGGAAGGGGTGCGACCTTACATTATTATTTCTGTCGTGTTGGAAAGGGGGTAGGGGAGTGACCTTAAATTATTTCTTTAACCAGTCACCAGGGTGCCTTTCCATCACACAAAAATATTTAAAAATTTTTTAAAAACGTACAAAATAATTAAATCTAAAAAAAATATGCTCTTCAAAACAATCCTACCTTCTCGCGGTGAAGATCGTGAGTAGGCAATAAGCCGAAACTAATGGATTTACCACTGATTTTCTGAGAAACTATCATTCCTATAAAAAAATGCTTGCAACAAAAAATGTGTATTTCGACGAGATCTACAACTTTTATTTAAAACATTTTTTGGATGTTAAATATTAACTGAGATAAGTTAAAAAAACATTATTTTTATGATTTTTTGATGATTTCACCATAAAAATGATTAAATAGCTGCAGTATCTTAACTGCACTAAGATAACATAATAATTTGTCTTTTAATTTAAGACTAGAAAGAAAGATTTAATAAAATACTAACTTTATTGATTTAAATAATAATTACAATATATTTTTAAGTAAAAAATCTAGACTGTTACTTAATGAACATTTTTTCAAAAATATTTACTGTAGATGGTTGAAATTTTAGACATCCGCAAGAATATACCATAAATGAATAAACGGAAATAAGTGTGCAATCAATCAAAGTCTTAAGCTAATTCTTTTTTAACAATTATAATTATAGAAATTTTAGAAAAAGAATTTTTTTAAATTGGTAAATGTGTAAGACTTTCATTTAAAAATTTAAATTTGTAATAAGCAGGTTTGAATGGGGACGATGGAATATGAGTATGTTCCAAATAAATAAATACTTGCTACCGTATGCTTGGAACAATCGTACATTTTCTTAATCTGAGTAAATGTATTCTTGGATAGAATATCGCATTTTATTATTCGAAAACTTTATTGTGTTACTTCATATAGAGATGTATTCAAATGCAGAATTCCAAGAAATCATTTCTGATACACTTGAAAAATATATTTTCTTAATCTAAGAATATGGAGTATCGGAGCAATAGACAAGTGCCTCAATTGAACACTATTTCTCAACGAAAAAAAAATTATTTTCGAAATTATTGTTATACAATCTTCATTTTTTAATTGATTAAAATACGTAATTCGCGCAGACTGTTAACTTACGCATATAATTATACGCCTAGACGCTTTGAAAAATTGCACTCGCCGAGGACTGATCCCTACCTAAAAACTATCCAAACTAGTCTGTCCTAAACGCGCGCTCTACCTACCTCGCTATCGAAGCAATTGGATCTCGGTGACAAAATCTCGGGTAAGAAGTTCAAGGCAGGGTCGTACCAAGTCATATTGTGAGGCTCAACCAACTTCAAACTAAAAGTTGTTGAACTCAACTTTAATATAACATTTTTTATTTAGAAAGATTAAAAAATATCTAAAATTAATGAACAATAAACAAAAATTGTCCAGAAAATGCGCCATTTTCAATTTATCCAACTATTTTGTTGTATATAATACTCTCTTACTCAATTTTTAATGCAAAGTAACATGGCCAACAATTGGTAACAATTGGCCAATCAAGTTCGACCAGTCCCCACGGTGGCGCGTTCTGGCCAATCACAGGCATCGTAGAAAGTATACCTAAGAACATCATCACCTGATATCTCAGTTTCAGGTCAGCCCTGAAGATGTGAACTGCAATGTTCACGAAACGTCGGCAAACAATTCGTAGTTTTTTACACGAGTGAAACCCGCAGTATCTCTTTTTATCAAAGTAACATTTCTTAAACAATAATTTAAAACATATGAAAGAGCGAAGCAAGTTTCACTTATTTCACAAGGCACTTAATTCTTGTTGTTTTCAAATATTTAAAACGCTTAAAAACGACCTAAAGGTAATAAATGATAAAGAAAAGTTGCAAGGACAAAAATGCTTTAATAACATCAATGACAAAAAATAATATTCTGCTATAAAAAAATTTCCATAAACCGCACAGTTTTCAATTTATCGAATTATTTTCTCATACGTTCTTAACAAAAATTTAAATATGGAATTCCTTTCCTAAAACAGCAATTTAAAATATGCAACAGATAATTTAACTTCAGTTATTTAACAAAGGGCTTAATACTCTTTTCTTTAAAAATTTAATCCGCTGAAAAACTATCTAAAGCATATAAAAAATAAAGAATTTTTCAGTTGAAAAACGCTCAAATAATCTCAGTGATAAATAAATATTTTCTGATATTTAAAAACCTTTGTAAAACGGAGAGTTTTCGATTTATTTAATTATTGTATAATACTTTTTAACTCAGTTTTTAATTAAAAATAAAAATTCCTAAAAAATAATTTAAAATATGTAGAAAAAAGTGTTCGATACTTTATTTTGCTTTCAAATATAAAATACTTCGGAATCAGAAGAAACAAGAATTCTGCAATCGGACGAAAAATACTTGTTTGCTTTCTCCTTGCATTCTCAATTATTTTATTTAAAAAATGTTTGTCATTTTTTATTTTTTATTTTATAGAATGAAATGCATTCTTAATCAACTTTAAAAAAAGGTTATCGAATTCTTTTTTCTTAAATACTTTGCTTTAAAAACGCATAACATTTTTTTAAATTATCAAGAAAATGTACTAATTGTATTTTTAAGCATTTTTCAAAGATTATAACATTGTTTTACCCTATCATATTCTATGATTAATAAATTCTTTGACTTAAAAACTTAATTTTATTAATTTTATTCAGAAAACCTAAATCTATACTTAATTATTTAAAACAGCAACATTATATGCGCGTCACCGTACGCGGGAAGCATTGCATTGCCAATTAATAACATAAAAATATATAACAAGGTATTAACTAATTTAGATAGCAAGTAAGAATATAAAATAAAAAATTATTTAAAAAATTCCTGCTTAATAAAGGAATTTGTTTTTCATCAAGGCCAAATTAATTTAAAGTTAAAAAATCTGTTACCTAAAACTTATTTGTTTTAAGTTCAAATAACACATGATTATTTATATTTTCAAAACTATTTTTTAAATTATAACTCTTATGAATTTCGCCATTTTTGTGATTTTCAAACTGCTATTATCGAACACGAAAATTGTGTGTAAATAAGATACAACTATGATTTTCAACTCCAATTTAAATTAAATAAGGTTTACATAACAAAATTAACTTTTTCAAAATCAATTTTAATCTAGCCGAATCCAAAAAAAAAAAATATATTGCATGAAGAATTCCTGTATTTAGCAGGAATATTTATTATTATTCTCAAGTTTGGATAATTTTTGGTTACTTTAAACACTGCACAAAAATAATTTCAGAGTGGCCGTTTTAATCGAGGGCAAAAATTCCCAGTCATTTTCCGATTCACAAAAATATTTGACGGTTCAAAAAATTCGAAGTGGTTTAATTTGATGTAGATTAATACATATAAATAATCAGCGAAAAATTTATAGATGCAGTACATTCATAACCTTTTAATAATTTTAGCAATAAAATTACTTTTGAGTGTTGCATAAATATTTCAAAATTAAAAACACTTTTTTCAAATCTATTTAAAAATTTTAAATTCTTACCACCAAAAACCCACCGACGCAATAAACTTATATTTTTTTAAATAGTTTTATGAGTGATTTGATTTGTGTTTCAGCCTAAAGTTAGCAGTTTATCAAATTTGCAAATTCCTATCTGCATTTGCATAAATAAAATTGATTGTGTCCACCAATGTTTTGAATTTTATAAATATTATTGAATTTCAAAATAATTGTTAGCGGCGAAGAGAAGCAACTTCATACCATGACAACTTGTCGATTATTATATTTAATAAGATACTTGTACAGTAGGAGGTAAATTAATTTAGACCAATATATTAATTTTCATAATATGTGTGCGATTCTATTGTATCAAGTCTACAGTTCTTATGTTGAAAAAACTGATGTATTTCTATCTTAATAACATAGGCATCTTCGAAGTAAATCTGAATTCGTTTCAAATTAATAATTATTTAAAGGAAAATATTTAAGCATTATTCTAAGAGAAATTATTTCTTCGCTGAATACATTCATTTTCTCATCTGAAGAACATGGACATTGTTTCAATTAAAATAGTAGTCAAAATAAGTATATGAATTTACTTGGATCAAGAAACATTTTGTAAGAGTTTTAGTTACTTCTCATTAGAATATAATATTCTTAATTCTATATTTTATTAAACTTCATGCAAATGAGTATAATGGAACAAATTAACTAAATAATATTTTGCTTAGAGTAAATATATTCTTGATTCAAATAGCTGTCCTGATTCTATTATTTTCTTGATTCAAGAAAATCGGTCCCTTCACGGAGAAAAATGGATGGTCAAAGTTATATGGTCAAATTTAGAGAGCCAGCAAGTCTGTGTACATGGTCGAACGATCCTTTCTATTTTTTTTTCGACAAGGTTAAAAAGACTATTTTTTTTATCGCCAGTTTGACTTTTATAAGAGCATCATACTCACTATCAGGGATAACTAAGGTATCCTTTTCGGAATGGTTAATACACACATATTGTTTTCACTCATTTCGACCATCCAAGAAGGAGCAGATAAGCCATTGCGTATGGTGAATTGCTTGATTTTTGCGCATCAATCATGCGCGTGAAAATTTAAAGGGTATCTCTAATTAGCCCCAATTAGCATAACGGAATCGTAGACCGCGTGGTGATTTATGTTAAAAAAAAAGTTTTTACCAACGATTTCAGCGTAAAGTGAAGTGTATTTATTGAGGATTTATTAAAAATATCTTATTCTGTAAGTACTTATTTTAAATAAGTAATTGTAACTTTCATATTTTCTATAAGTAGTGTGAGATTCTAGCCATTTAATTATAATACTTTTGAGGTTAATCTAAGTTTGGAATAGATTATAATTATTTAAGTAATCACTGTTAATCATAGCATTAATCGATTTAGGATAAACTTGAATTGTATTCATTAATTTAAAACTAAATCATTATTTTTCAATCCAGACGTTGACTGCTGAGATTCACCAAATACAGATGGCAGGGGCAGAGTCAATGCATTCGTGCTCCTATACCCAGTTGATGGAGTCGAATATCTGAGAAAATCAGATCGACCATCTGAGATTTCCAAACCGACCCTTCACAATGATTGGGTTAACCAGCTTGAGAAGACCGATACGACGGTCTGAGACAATCGGGTCGTTTTTCTGAGATTGACGATTTGGATCTCTTGTTTTTATCTTCTAGAGATAGCCGCTTTAGACATCTTCAAGAGCTGTCCTATAGTCGACCCTGCAATATGATTTGCCTGCACATTTGTATGGCTAAACAGACCTTCCATTTTTTTCCGTGGTAAAAAGAAAATACTTGCTTCTTTCAAGTAGAATCAGCCAAGCAAATTAGTCTACTTAATTTAATGCAATTTTTTTGCGTATATAGATATATATGGCAAATGGTGCCAATAGTTTGTCTTAAATATCTCCCTTCATTTTAGAGAGAACTTATATAACTTTTATATGCGTACACTCAGCAAAAAGTTCTTATTAAATTTGATGACTCAAGCAATATTACTGCTTCAGTCATATATTCTAATCCAATAGATATTTCTATACATATGATGAATATAGTAGAATGCATTTGTACGGCTGCGTCAGACAGAATTTTGTTGGGGTAAGTCAACCATACGCACGGCTCTCAGCTGCACCTGCCATTGAAGAGATCTGGGCATAACGTTCGGATAGTCTAATGCTACGCATGCCTGATATAAAATGCTAATGAGAATGCATCCTCTATACTGCAGTGGAGTTAAAATTAATTTTAAAATTCGACTTTTTGTACTTTCGTCATTATTAATAATTAAAAACTATAATTTCGTTGAAAATTATTTTTCAAAGATACTCGGAAAAAATATAAATCATCTTTGTTTCACATTGCGTTGAACTATTCAACGAAATTTGTTATAAAGTTCTATAACATTTAAAGACCGGGGTGACATAACCTCAATTGAAGGGTAGGGTATATGAAAAACGTAAAGTAGTTCTATAAAATCTAAAATTCTAGCTAAAATACAGTTTATATCGAAGAAGTTTTGAAACCAAATTTTCGCCGAAAAAATTTATCTTTTGTATTATTACTTTATACTTTAATATTTGTTCAAATGTTCGAGTATACAATTATCTTGCATTGCACAATCACTCCACTATTTATAATAGTACGCTATGAAAATTGTTATTTGCCTAAAGCCTCGCGGCTAACTTAGCTTCGAGTGTGAAGAAAAAAATCTGAAATATAACCTACAGCTGTGCAGGACCGTCTGCAAATTTTTGTAATCCATTCTAAAAAAAGTGTTGCTATGCTTATAATAATATATTTATAATATAATAATTTTAAAAATATTACAAATTATTATTGAATATTTGATGTTATTAAACAAGATTTTAACTGAATTTCAAAATATTTCAAGATATTTTGAAAGATTTTAGAGAAATCAATATATATTTAAAGAAATTTAATCGATTTTAATCGATAATGACATATTTTTAGATTACATGAAGATCCTTAAACTTTTTTAATTTAAAAGAATTTTTAAATCCCGTTAAACTATTTTGAAATTCATTAAAATTATTTTAAACACTTGAAAATATTTTGTAATTACATAATAATACATAAACTTCTTTGAAATTTCTTGACTTTTTTTTAAAATCACTTTAAATAATTTGGAATCTTTAAAAACTTGCATAGCGCAAAGGGAAATTGAAAAATATGTCAGAATATTTGTAAAGATTTAGGGATATTTCGGATTATTTTGGAATATGAAAAATATTTAAGATTTTTAAGAATATCAAGAATACCGAGAATATCCGGGAGTATTGAAAGAATACGCGTATGGGAATATTTGGTGAATGTATCAGTAATGCTGAAGTCATCGACCCCTCGTCATATCGAAATAAATTGGTTTAAATGATATTACATTTTGAAGAAACAATTTTTTATTTAAAGTACATGCCACATTTAACTCTTTGGTATATATTTATAACCGCCGGCAATCTTATTAATAGTGGTTACAAGTAAACTATAATTAAAAAATCCTGAACTATTGTATACATAAAATTCAAATGTTATTCTGAAGATACAAAAATGAAAGGCAAATAAATGCTAAATACATAATTTCTTTAGAAATTGTTTAATAGAATATTTATTCCATCTTAATATTGCACAAATTGTTGAGTTAGGTACTGAAAAGCTTCTTCACTAACCTCATTTGCTATAAAACAAGTCAGAAGACGGTGACTAATGCCGATTTGACGCGCACCTCACCGGCTCATCAATCTCGCATAACATGAGTAAATAGATAAGGCCGGTGCTGGATACATATTTTCCGTATGAATAGCAAACTTGCGGCTAGAGCGCAGAAGGCTGTAAAATTGGTTTCGCTCCTTGTGCTGACTAATGAATCACAGTTTTGAACTATACACATTATCGATATTGGAAATCAATACTTAAAAATCATGGGAATGGATATTTTCAGCTCCAAAAATATGGAATAGGAGATGATATGATATGCGATATCGCAATATTAGACTATTTAATACCTGCTATTCCCGGAATTGAAGTTTCTCACCCAAAATAAAGTAATTTTTGTATTAAATGTTTATCGCAATGATGCGTCATTGAAAATTTCCAAGCTCCGCAACCACCCTCGTGCTATTATAACAAGTCTCGGTAAACAAAATTCCATTCTGATGACGTCATCATCGATTCCTGGAATCCTTATCTATGTGAAATAATTTAATTAAACGTTCTCCTTTGATATTCCTGAAAGAATGGAAAAAACAATGATATCAAATTACATAGAATTATGAGAATTGTTTTCTTTCAAAATGGTATCACGTTACATGTATTACTGAGAAAATAAGGTATTATATAGTGCTCTTTTTATGCAGGTTCGAACACGTTTCTAGGTAAACAAAATTCCAATCTGATGACGTCATCGTCGATTCCTGGAATCCTTATCTATGTGAACTGAATTAATTAAAAGTTCTCCTTTGATATTTGCCGACAGGGGCATCATATTTCATATAATGTTAAACAATTTCTGGGGTAAACAAAATTCCATTATGAAGACGTCATCGTGATTCCTAGAATCCTTATCTACAGTGTTATCATATTTCACCGAAATTAGCACTATATGAGCGGTACACTCCCCGTTTTTTATAATTGTACTAGTAAACAACCACGAGTAGGTTTGAAGTATAAAACGCTCCAAGATCTATATCAAAGTAACAAGACTTACATAACCTTTAAATAACTGTGAAATCGACGTAGTGTTTCTACAAGTGTCATCAGTTGACAACAGGACATACATAACCTCCAAAAACTAAAATTATACACAGTGTCTCAAATATAATGACATCAAGTTTCCAATTACTGTTCAGGATATTGCAAAACTTGAGAAAATGAACGGTTTAAGTATAAATGTGTACGGATTAGAGTCTGTTCAATGCAGTAAGAAAGAGGAAATTGTTCCAGTTTTTTAGGCCAGGAAAAATCTAAAAAAACTACCATTCATCTTCTTAAAACTACCATTCATCTTCTTATGATTGAAAATACTAACTTTGATTCAGATGTGAAAGAGTTTCATTTTGCTTTAATCGAAAATCTATCTAGACTAGTGAGCTCACAAATATCGAAATTTGATCATCACACTTACTTTTGTAACAGGTGTTTGTGCCACTTTAGATCTGAGAAATCTCTTGAAGAAAATAGAATTGATTGTGATAATCTAAATAATAATTGCACAAAAGTACTCCCCACGGAAGAGGATAACATTTTGAAATTTAAAAATTATAAATACAAAGAGAGGATTCAATTTCCAGTATATGCTGACATAGAGTGTTTGTTAGAGCCAGTTACCAATACGCATGAAAATTCTTATCAGAATCATATATCTACAATAGTTGCTTATTACACAAAATGCAGTTTTGACGATTCACAATCTGAACCTCAAGTTTATCGTGGAAAGGACTACATCACGTGGTTTATCCTTGTGTTGAAAAAGATAGATGAAAAAGTAGATTCTTATTTTTAAAATCCAGTTCCAATGGAACTCTTAAAATTAAAGCAAAAGTATGATTTTCAAAACGCAAAAGTTTGTCATATTTGCGAACAAGATTTTAACCAAGATGATGTTAAACATCGAGATCATGACCATTTTACAGGTGAATACGTGGCCCTTCTCATGACAGGTGTAACGTAAATTACCAAGACTCACATGTAATTCCTATAGTATTTCATAATTTATCTGGCCACGACTCTCACTTTTTCATCAAAGAATTGGCTACAAGCTTTGAGGGTGATATTTCAGTATTACCTATCAACAAGGACAAATATATATCCTCTACGAAAAGGATGCAAAATACAGAAGTTAAACTCAGATTCATAGACTCTTTTCGATTTATGCCAAGTAGCCTCTCCAAATTAGCTTCAAATCTTACCAATGGTGGAAAATTGATTACAAGAAAATATTTAGAAAATGATGATGAATTAAAATTATTAACAAGAAAAGGTGTATTTTCATACGATTATGTTGATAATTGACAGAAATTAGATGAAGATGGTCGGCCGGCAAAAGAGAAATTTTATTATAAATTAAATGATGAGGGTATTTCAGATCAAGATTATAATCATGCGTGCTAGGTGTGGGAAAAATTTAACTTAGAAACGTTAGGTGAATATTCGGATTTATACTTGAAAAATGACGTTTTTCTCTTAGCGGACATTTTTGAAAGTTTCAGATGGCGCTGCATTGAAACTTATAATTTGGATCCATTACACTACTATACAGCACCAGGGTTTTCTTTCGATGCTATGTTAAAGTATACTAGAATTGAACTCGATCTATTAACAGATGTAGAAATGTTATTACTTGTTGAAGGAGCAATAAGAGGTGCTGTGTCTCAGTGCTGTAATAGGTATGCGAAAGCAAATAATAAATTCATGAGGTCGAATTTTTATGAAAATGTACCCGGGTACTATATCACTTGTTTCGATATAAACAATCAATACGTTAAAGCTATGAGTCAATCTTTGCCCTGTAGCAATTTTAAATAGTTCACTGATTTTGAAAACGAACCAAATTTTTTCAACATTCCCGATGATTCAGAAATAGGTTATATTCTTGAAGTAGATTTGGAATATCCTGAAGAACTCAATGATTTGCATAAAGACATACCATTATGTTCAGCACATTTTGTACCTTCTTTTCCAACATCTAAAATCCCGAAACTAACCACTAATTTGAAATCAAAGCGATATTACGTTCTCCATTATCAAAACTTACTAGGCAGTCTGATAAGTACCTGAAAATTCTAAGAGATGGCATTAGTATTCACTAATGTGAACCGTTTTCGTCGAGCTTGATCCTTCAAATGACGCCTGTCAAAACTTCAGCCATTTATGTTTACGCATTTGCAAGTTACAACACTGAGAAACGACTAACCTCCGAGTTTTTTTTTAATATGGAAAAATCTGAGTTTCGAGTTTTGATCAAACACTACTATCTTCGCAAGAAAACGATACCCGAGACCAAGGCCAAGCTGGATAAGTATTACCCGGACTCTGCACCGTCGATTGGACCGATTCATAAGTGGTTTACCGAGTTTCGTTGTGGCCATACGAGCACAGTTGATGCTGAACGATCTGGGTGCCCAAAAGAGGTCACTACACTAGAAAATGTCGAAAAAGTCCATGATATGATCTTGAATGATCCCAAAGTGAAATTGCGAGAGGTAGCTAATGCTGTAGGCATATGATTGGAACGTGTGGGCAATATCGTACATTCAGTTTTGGGCATGAAGAAGCATTGGACAGTGGACCAAGAACGAATTCGTGTGACAACTTCGCTAAAAGCCTAAATTGAATTGAATACTGATTTGCGAAAGAAGGCAAACAATGAATTTGAAAAAAATTTCTTCAAACTCATGAACAACTCTGTCTTTCGAAAGACCATGGAGAACGTAAGGAAGCACAAAGATGTTAGGTTAGTGACAAAGTGGAAGGTAAGATGGGGTGCAAAAGCTCTGATTGCTAAACCAATCTTTCAGAGCTGCACTGTATTTGGAGAGGGCATGGTGATCATTGAAAGGAGTAAAACTTGATTTACCATACGACAGAACCAAACTTTTATGAGTATATTAAAAAAGATTCCTATAAATTTGACACCTCAGACTATCCACTAAATTATGTATAAGAAATTGAATTACTAAACAAAAAGTCTTGGGACTCATGCAGGACGAATGTAACGGTAAAATTGTAACTGAATTTGTGGGGCTAAGGTCAGAATTGTATTCTTATGAAGTTTTGGGTGAAGAAGGGAAGAAAAAGAAAGCCAAAGGGATTAAAGGGTCCGCTTTGAGGACAATCACGTTTGAAGACTATCAGCAAACTTTGCTACATTATCAAACTCCTACTCGAGATGACAAGAGGATGCCGCTTCCTCCTACAACCGACACACTGCCATGGGGTTACAAAATCCAATCACAGGAGGCAATGGATGTTGATAAAAATTAATATTCATTTACCAAAAAAAAAGAATTCAATTCTCAACGGAGAGTTGAGACTATGTACAGTGATTATAAACCAAAACTTGTATATATGTGTAGAAACAAGCGAGGTGATTAATATGACGAGTGATGTGAATATATGAGTCGGTGAGTGAGAGAGATAGAGACCTGTGGAAGATATAGTCTATAATGTACATATTGCTGTAAATACTATAGATATATATGATTAAAAATAGCAACAAAAGAAGTATATATGTCAATTGGAAGAAAAAATCGAAAAACTGTAAAATTGTTTGTAAAATACAAGTTAATGTGAATAAAATCAAATCAAATGAATCTAAATTGTTCCTTTTTACTTAATGCAACCTAAAAATAACATTTTTTTAAAGCAAATTTACTTCTAATTGAAAAGTGAGATGCTAATCATTTTCCTAATTTTATGTAGCTATTGGATGCAACCTGATCCAGCAGATCGAATACACCAATTTCGACGATCTCCACCAACCAATCATTCGCTTATCTACTATTCGTACTTATTATTATAGGGGCAAGGAACTCTGAAAAAACAATATCATTTTTCTTTTTCAGTGGAAAATTGCACCCGCTCCCAGCGAAATCGCGGTAAAATTTCAGCCACAACCACGTCTCACAACCATGAGATAGGTGGTTACAGTCTGTAAAGAAATCAATAGGGCGATCCAGCAACAGGCGCGTGCACCCTAAGAACACTAAGCGACCCAAGGAGAACCGCCTTCTGCATTTTTCCCGCAAGTGTTTTCGCATATTGTTGACACGCAGGGATGCTTTTTAGGTTATTAGCAAGTGAAAGATTGGCACCTCTAAAAGCGCCGATGATAAGGTCGATTAGTTTAACAGAATATTCCGGGTACAATCGTTGCAACTCCCTTATAAGCACTTCGCATTCTCGACAATTGACTCAATTTCCCTACAAGCATTTAGAGGAGCGATATTAAGGTTAATGCCGTAAGATTGACAGAGATGGTAATAAAGCACTCTTAGTGCCGCATTGTGCCTTTGAATGTAGGTCGTTCCCGCGTGCGTTGGACAACTAGATAGTATGTGAGCTAAATGCTCGTGGTGTACAAGGCACGCCCTGCAGCTATCATTGGAAATGACTTGGCTCAAAATGTGGCGACGGTATGTTAAGGTGGAAATGACACCGTCTTAGCATTTAAAAATGTAACCCTCCGTACCAGACTTCAATTCGGGGAATTTAAGAAAAGCAAACGTTAGCTCACAAGACATTGACTGGTCCTTCACATTTCTGTGGCAGATATCGTGCATCCGCTTATCGAGCAGCTGTTCACGAAAGTTTTTCTCATGTGCTTTCTTCATCCGGGCTTTCAGGAGTGAGTACTTGAGATAGATAAGATTTGATGCATTTTGCTCACCCCTAATACTGAAGTTAAGTCCGACTGTTTCAGCAGCCTCCTCCGCTGCTTTGTAATGAAATGCTCCTTTGCCCACTTCTTCGTGATTCCTGACCATTTTAAGAAGAGGGTCTCTTCCATTTTCAAACTCTATGTGCTGTACCCAGAATAATCCTGTTGTGAAGACATTCAAGACTCAATATTTCGCGAACCCCTTGACGGTCGCAAAGCATCGCTCTTCATCTATTAGGTGCCTGCCCGCGGTTGGTCTTAGTGTCGCCTCTCTCTCTCTGTTGCGGGCTATTTCGAGCTGTGGCTGGGTAGGCGTTCCGCTTACATAGCCCCTTTTTCGGAGTAGATCGGCATGGTTTCACAGACGTTGCTGCGAAAAGTGCGATAGCTCTGGGTGTTTCTCGCACCACAGAGTATGCAGCCGTGCCATGTAACACCGTTCAGGGGTCACACTCGCATCGTAGCACTCTAGCAAGTCGTGATTCAGTCGCTCCGTCCACCCAAAGGATGCGAGATCCCGCCGATCCTTCGCATTGAATCCATTTTCATTGGCTACCCCAGCTCTAGATTGGTCGGCATTGTTGGCCGACCCATTGTCGGGAGCCCTGCGCGTTCTGTTCTTTTGAACCGCACTTACTGCAACTATGTTTGGTGTTGTCATTGTTGTTCCCACAAGAAGCTAGGGAAAGGGGTTCGTCCATCCTTGTAGAGCCCCGCATGTAGGGATAAGGCTGCGTACTCTGAGAGGTCGCCCGGTATCCCAGAGTCACCGTTCTAGACATCTCACCCAGGTACCAATCAACTTTCGGCACGGTTTGCACATCTCCGCTTGGGGGTTAATTCCTTCTGGACCACGCCTGGACAATTGTCCGCGACTGCCTATTTATTTTTGTAACCATATTCAGCAGAAACCTTTGGTACAGGGACCCTCTAACCGCAACCCGAGGACGCGTTCGGTGGCTTCATCGTAGGCCCTTCGGTTTGATTCTAGAGGAAT
>NC_046660.1:145421864-145437646 GCF_010883055.1 Belonocnema kinseyi
ATTCCTCCAGAATCAAACCGAAGGGCCTATCACAAAGCCACCGAACGCGTCCTCGGGTTGCGGACAGAGGGTCCCTCTAACAAGGGTTTCTGCTGAATATGGTTACAAAAATAAATAGGCAGTCGCGGACAATTGTCCAGGATCTGGCTGAAATGGATGACGAGCTTCGTGGACATTTTTCCGAAGAATCCGACCTCTGGGCTATCAAATATTCTGTGTATAATGCAGAGAGAGAGAGCGTTGGCCGATTCGAACCGTAAAACAAAACCAACGGTTGATCATAAGACCAAAAGGCGAATGCATCAACTTGCCATAAAGATAGGCTGGGCAAGACAGTACGCGTCCCGCATTCAGTGTGTGATTGACTACATCACATCTGGCAGGAATTTTACCGCCAAGGTTCGACAGTTCGCGCGCGAACTCCGAACCCGTTATCACACACTTAACATGTCAAAGCTGCTGACTATCAGGCAGCATATTGTTCAGAGAATACGGATACTATCTGACGCTATGAGAAGTCTAGAGCGGAGGGAGAGGTAGGTCTCTGAAAATCAACAGTTTCTCTCTGACCCATCTCGACACTTCCAAGACTCTCCAGTTACTGTCGAAAACGCACCCAAACCAGAGGAGGTCGAAGTATTTTTGAGAGAAGTCTACGAAGTTCAGCATAGACTGACCGAATAGTCAGAAAATATAAATAGCTTCAAGGAGTAATGTGTTGCCCTCATAACAACTGATAAAGAATGCCCACCCATCCCTACCGAGGAGGTGAAAAAAGTATTAAGAGGGATGAAGAAGCATACCGCACCGGGACCAGGTTATATCAAAACCTCCTGGAGGGAAAGTTTTCTTCAACCCATCACCATTTAGCCCGTATTTTCACCTCATATTTGAAGTCGGAAGAGCCGATTTCAGAGTTGTTGGTGGAAGGGCGCACAATACTCCTGCCGAAAATAGGCAACTTAGCTGACCCGAAGAATTACAGGCCAATAACTTGTCTCAACACACTTTATGAGATATTCACAGCTATCCTAAATGATAGGATTGTTCGGGCAATTGAACCTGTGTGGAATGAAATGTATGAACAACGAGGCTCAAAGAAACGCGTAGCCGGATGTCGGGAGAACCTGCTCATCGATAGATGTGTCTGCAAAGATGCAGCATTCTATCAGCGTGACCTATCGATGGCCTGGATTACTTATCGGAAAGCTTTCTATACGACCTCCTATAGACTTATCATCTGTCTTTTGGAAATCTTAAAGGTTCATCCGCAAATATTTGGGTGCATAGAGAGATTGATGCGGCTTTGAAACACCAGATTTACTATCTCACCTGGAAAAAATCATGTGACAACTAACAAGGTCACCTTTCAGAGAGGTGTCTTTCAGGGCGACAACATGAGCCCACTCCTCTTTTGACTTACATTATTGCCACTATCTCTAGCACTTTGCCGTTCCAACGGGTACTTGTGCGGAAAACCTGCAGGTCGAAAGTACAAGGTCACTCAAGTATTTTACATGGACGATCTTAAGATCTATGCTAAAAACAGAGAGCAACTGCATCTAGCTCTGGGGATTGTCGAACGATATACTAAGGAAATTGGAATGGAATTTGGGTTAGACAAATGCGCCAAAGTTTATTTGAAGCAAGGAAAACTTAATGGCATCCCTGAAGACCCTGAGCTCGTTGATAGAAGCGCCATACGACACCTTTGCGCTGGAAAGACTTTTACATACCTGGGCGTGCCACAGAGCCGCATTCAGGATGTGACATCTATAAAGGATACTCTCCGAAGCAGATACAAACGTCTCATCCGACAGATTTGGGCTTCCGAACTGTCGGCGAAGAACAAAGTATCTGCAACGAACATGCTTGCCGTCCCGGTAACTACTCTATTCATTTGGAGTAGTTCCATGGACGAAGAACGAGCTCAGATCCCTTGATATTGGGACAAGAAAGGTTATGCACATGAACAAAAGCATGCATCTTAAGCCTTTGTTCCGCGACTGTACATCTCACGCCGTCAAGGGGGTCGCGGAATATTGTATCTTGAACGTCTTCACAACAGGATTATTCTGGGTACAGCACATAGAGTTGCAAATGGAAGAGACCCTCTTCTTAAAATGTTCAGGAATCCGAAGAAGTGGGCAAAGAAGCGTTTCTGTACAAAGCAGCTGAGGAAGCTGCTGAAACACTCGGACTTGACTTCATTATTAGGGGTGAGCAAAATGCATCAAATCTTATCTATCTCAAGTACTCACTCCTGAAAGCCCGGATTAAGAAAGCACAAGAGAAAAACTTTCTTGAACAGCTCCTCGATAAGAGAATGCACGGTATCTTCCACAGAAATGTGAAGGATCAGTCAATGTCTTGTGAGCTAACGCTTGTTTTCCTTAAATCTCCCGGATTAAAGTCTGGTACGGAGGGTTTCATCTTTGCATGCCAAGACGGTGTCATTTCCACCTTAACATACCGTTGCCACATTTTGAGCCAAGACATTCCCGATGATAGCTGCAGGGCGTGTCATGCACACCCCGAGCATTTAGCTCACATACTATCTAGTTGTCCAACTCACGCGGGAACGACCTACATTCAAAGGCACAATGCGGCACTAAGAGTGCTTTATTACCATCTCTGTCACTCTCACGGCATTAACCTTAATATCGCTCCTCTAAATACGCCTAGGGTAATTTAGTTAATTGTCGAGAATAGGAAGTGCCGCATATACTGGAACTTTATATTCTCGACAATTGTTTCTGTTGCTCACTCGAGGCCTTAAATGGTTCTTTTTGTCTTCGAGAAGCAAACCATGTTCGTTATCGAATTTTCGGCACCAGCTGAAAAAAACATCGTAACCAAGGAGAATGAAAAGAAAGAGAGGTATCGAGACCTTATAAGGGAGTTGCAACGATTGTACCCGGAATATTCTGTTAAACTAATAGTCCTTATCGTCGGCGCTCTTGGAGGTGCCAATCTCCGTGTTCTTAGGGTGCACCAGGCTTTTGCCGGATCGTCGTATTGAATTCTTTACAGACTGTAACCACCTATCTCACGGTCGTGAGACGTGGTTGTGGCTGAAATTTTACCGCGATTTCGCTGGGAGCGGGTGCAATTTTCCAGATTAGCACCCGCTCCCGGCGGAATCCTACGGTTGTACTTATGACAAATTTTTATTTATATGTATATATATATATATACATATATATATATATACATATATACATATATATATACATTCTACTCGGTTACAGTAGTTTTTATATTAACTTTAACACCACACCACTTATTGGTTTATACTCAAGTATACGCTCATGCAAAATTAAGCAATATGCCGTTGTTTGGCGGGAAAATTTTCACTAGTTTGAAATTCCAATTGAATGTCAACTGGCCCGTATTTCAAAGACTCGGTTTGCTTAGAACAGTCAATTACTACTAGAGGTGCATACTCTATAAATTCTCTTTTCGTTAGCAATGGTTGTGCTTCTTTACCGTAGTAATTAGCTTGGAAGTTCGTATACATTTCGTACAGAAGAGCATACCGATTTCGATTGATATCAAAATTCAAATTACTATAAGGATAACACTGATCATTTAAAAGTAGTTTTACATTAGTCAAATTGTAATGATCAAAGTTGCTAGAGCTTCTAATAGTATTATTTTTTCTGATTGTTTGAAATCCAAGTACAACAAATCTTGGTTTTTTCCATTTTTTTGATGTTTTCACAGTACAAACATGGTTTGAAGTACTTGGAAGTAGAGGATATTCATACAGTTCCCAAGTTCGAAAACTTATTGGAATAGGTGGATCTTTTTCAATATATTTTAGTAACTGAAATTTGCTTCAATCTGACAATCTAATACTAGGCAATAACCACTTTATTTTATTAATTTCAATTTTATATTGCTCAATGGGGGCTGCTTGCAAAATGGCATTTGCATCACTTTTTGATCTTGTCAAAATAAGTTCATGTTTAGCATTGACAATGATTTTGTGATAATCCTCAACAAAACCAAATATCATGCTAAGAGGTATGGCTACTTCAAAGTGAATAGTGGCGATGGTTAGTGATTTATTATTATAATTTATTTCAAGCCAGCCAGTATTCTGTATGTAACGTGATTGTCCGGGATTTAGAGATACATAATTTTTCATGTGACTAGTGAGACCAACATTTTTATTTCTATCAATTTCTATTGACTGATTTTATATCTTGCTTCTTCAAACAAATGACAGATGGCATTACAAACTAAAATTGTGTTTGTGAATGGTGCTCCATTAGTTCTTACGATTCTTCCGTGCACGTGTAGTGCACCTTTGCTCGGAAGGATACAGTGATCTTGATTCTGAACTGCAATTCTAATCTCATCACTGTTATTGAAGCTTGATGACGCATATGACTGGTGTGCATGCACTTTGCAATGAGCGATAGATTCGTCGAAAATAATAAGAGTTTCAATATTAACAATTTCCCCCTCCATGACAAACAATTAAACGGCGATATACAAAAATACAGATGCATGCACAAAAAATCTTGAATTTTTTTATTCTCTTCTTTTTGCGAGTGGTTTGACCTCGAAACCCAGCCTTTTCAGCAGCAGCACGTTTTGAGGTGTTATACGGTTGACAGTCTGTTGTCGACTGATGCTCTTGCTCCATGGTACTAAAGTATTATAGCTGAATCCAACCTTTTTATTGAAAACAATACCCATTATCGTAGAGACCTGAGGTGCAGTTTAAGTGTTATAATTTCTTCACGAAAATTAACCAAATGTCCGCCTTGATCATCTATACGGAGATGTATGTGATTGATTGTCTTGATGGCGATCAACAAGTAAATGATGTGCGATGGCATTTCCACTATCTTATATCCTGGCGGTACAACGGGGAAAAATTTATGAATAGTGTGCACTTTTTGACCATTGATGTACGCTCCTGTAGTTATGTTACATTCAACTCTAATAGCATTTATTTTAATGATGGATACTGGTTGGTCAGATTCATGATGTTTATTGGGTTCTAATATTCTTGGTGTAAATCCCAATAAACTTGCAATGGAGTCTGATTATTCAAAACTTATATCTCGATTGCAATATATTTCACTTCGTAATGTATTGTTATTAGGGTTAATATGAATTTCAATACCCCTTTTCAATAAAACATTCTGTACGTAGCGCTGTATATCACTTATTTCATAACTTCCTGTAGGTATTTCAATTATTTCTTTACCCACGTAGAATTTATTTTGACCAATGTCTACATTGGGAATTGAGTTAAAGGTTAGAAATGCCACAAGACCAAGAGCGTAATTTTTGTATGGAGACAACTCAATTGGAGGAATATACTGATTTTCTAGGATCGAAGAAGTGCCCGATAATTTTAACGTCAATGAATCATCCATGATGATGGCTAGTCTTTGACTCTCTTGAAATCATTAGCCTCTAAATTTATATTGATTATACATTGAGATTTTAATTGATTGCATAAAAATTTAAGGCATAAATGTCCACATACAAATGTGTCATAATTTTGATACTTTTCATAGTTATATTTTACGCTACTAACATTGAGATACTTAAAGAGATGCAAAGGTGGCCTGAGGTTACCAAAGCTATCAAAATAAATTATTTTACTGTTAAACTATTTATATGCAACCCAATGACTACCTAGATTGTTTTTATCATCAAGATTAACAATAGAACTTTTACATTTACGTGGCCCACAGTTTGGTAATCCATTACGCATAAAAACACCTCTAAAATGTTTAATTTCTTAAGATTTTGCAAAAATTTTGATTTAAGTTTCATTGCATTATTTATTCCCCAAGCAGCGGCCTTTTTACCCAAGCCTGCGTCCTGAGCAAGGTCACGTTTCCAAACTTTTTCAGCTAGTACACTGTCAGCTGAGTTTCTAGCCTCTATATTTTCTCTATTTTGTGAGTGGGCTATATCGTGGTCCTTACAAGCAGCATGAAGAGGATTGATTCCAGGATCACCTCGCGCAATTCGTTTTGGCAATTTCGTGCCTGATCCACAGTACTGGCATCCAGGAATATGTAACTCTACAGGAAGATTATTAATAATTTTATTCAACAGACCTTTGCCACGTCTTGCCTCTTTCGAGTATCGCTTAGGACTGACTGTAGGTTTTTCACCGTGAACGATCATATCTGTTTGAAAAATACTTTCAGACTAAAGACTATACCTACATAAGCCTGACATTTATAGTTTTTCACTCAGTCATAGTCAAGATGCAGTTTGAAGCACAATCTATAAAGCTACCTATCGACAATTTCGATTCGCTTGTACAACATGAGAAAAAAGAAAAACGGCATGGACATCTGTTAACAAGCAGTGCACGAGCAATATTTTGTGGACCTTCCAACTGTGGAAAGACAAATGCTTTGTTGGCTCTATTAATACACCCAAATGGATTGAGATTTGAAAATGTTTATGTTTACTCTAAATCTTTAAATCGACCAAAATACAAATTTTTGGAAAAAGTTCTGAACTCAGTAGCTGGTGTTGAGTACTATCCTTTCAATAAGCATGATGATTTCGTAATACCAAATAAAGCTAATTCGAATTCAGTGTTTGTACTTGATGATGTAGCCTGTGAAAAGCAAGATAATATAAAAGAATTTTTTTCAATGGGTAGGCACAAGGATGTTGACTGTTTCTTTTTGAGTCAGACATATGCTCGTATTCCGAAACATCTTATACGTGATAATGTTAATTTGCTTGTGTTGTTTAAACAAGATGAGATGAATCTGAAGCATATATATGATGATCATGTGAATAGTGACATGCCTTATTCACAATTTAAAAAAGTGTGTTTAGCTTGCTGGTATGATGATAAGAATAAGATAAGAGTGAAGCGATTCGACGAAAGCATAGATTACTAAAGTTGGATAAAGAAACAGTTGATCAGACATTAAATGGTACCTTAAAGCCCATCATTAAACCACTTGAGAAAATATTTAATGCTTTTAAATGATATAGTAATTGATTATCTTCAAAAGTTGGGGGAGAGATATAGATAATGTTTATGGTGTACGAAAATGATGGAAAGACAGACTAATGATTGCAGATTTTTCGATAAGTTTCAACAAAAATCTTATTAATATAGGCACTATAAGCTATCCAAAGACTGTGGGTTTGCTGGAACTTTTGTTTAAATACTACTAGTACTGTCATAAATAATAAAGACCTTGAAAATTTTTAAAATATTGCAATTTCAGCAAATTTGCATCGAAAACATTCTAGATTTGATGGGGATTTTCGTGATAATAAATTTTTCAAATATACAAATTTTATAAAAAAACTAATTCCCCTTTCAACTTTGAAAACTAAAAAAAAAACAAATTGAAAAGCGCTCTTCAATGGGTAACGGTTTAATTCTAAAATATATGGTTGGTACAGAGGCTAATAAATTCGACTGCATTTATTGGAATGATACAAACGAATTAGTTGATAGATTGCGTTTACTGTTAGCATCTCAAGCAGCGAGAAATCCAAGTGACACACATGAAATTATGTCAATTATTGAAGAATTACGAGAGGCTGGAATTATTTTTTAATAACATTTTTAAATTAATTTATCAATGTATTATTGATAATTAGTGTTTATCAATCAATTTGACGATATTTTGGTCATTTGCAAAATGAGTATTGATGTGTTCGGACGTCATATTAAGCAAGCTAAGATGGCAAGTCGAGGTCCACCAGGAGTTGGATTCAAATTCACCACCAATGGGCATTATGATATTGGAAAGAAAAAGCTGTGCAACGTAGTTGATGCAAAAGATTTAGATGATGCAGTAAATTTAAGTATGATGAAACATGTGTTAAAGCAAGAAATTCAGGCTCTGCATGATGTCATAGCTTCCTGGCGAACTGAAGTTGTTAACAATAAAATGATGATTGAAACTCTAGAAACTTCCTCATATAAAAGTTTAAATATTCTGAAAGTTGATGTGGATTCCATTCAAGAACTCGCGCATCGCAATTCAGAGCTCATTTCTCAGTTGGATGCCAAGCTGAACACACTAATAAATGAATAAAGAAAAGCTGCAACTAGTGAAGGAGCTACATAGGTCTGGTAGAAGAAAGTATCAACGTCGACAGTTTGATATCTGTGGCATCGATAAGAGTTGGCCATAAATCTTGTTGAAATGCAACCTTATACAAAAGGAAACAAAGGATATAAGTTGATTTTGACTGTAATTGATATATTTTCCAAATTTTCTTGGGCTATTTCAGCTACATCCAAGAAAGGTGAAGATGTAGCTACAGCTATAGAATCTATACTTGACAGCATTCATTTTCGAGCGATTTAATCGTACTTTAGAGAATAAAATGTGGATGCAATTTAGCTTACAGGGGAATTACAAATGGATAGATATTTCGAAAGATGTAATTTCATCTTACAACGATACTAGGCATTAGACTATTTAAATGAAACCAAAAGATGTTACTGAAGAAAATGAGAAAAAATTGTTGTTTGATGTACACAAAAATGACAGTGTAAAACATGCAGTTGAGACAGCGAAATTCAAAGTTGGAGATAAAGTGCGTATAATTAAATTTAAGCATGTTTTTGAGAAAGGCTACAAACAGAATTGGACAACTGAAATATTTACCGTAAGCCACAATAAGAATACTAAACCGGTGACGTATATGCTTAAAGATTATCAGGATAAAGCTATTGTAGGTATTTTTTATGAGCAAGAATTAGGCATAGTTAGACATCCAGAAATTTATTTGGTTGAAAAAGTACCGAAAAAGCAAAGAAATGAGCTATTTGTAAAATGGTTAGGTTTCGATGACTCACACAATAGTTTGGTAGATAAGTCTAGCTTGTAAGTATCTTTTGTATTATTTTAGGCTTTTTCTGAATAAAGTTGATTATTTTCGGGTATATATGTCTTTTTTACTTACACATCTACCTACCCTTAATCTAGTAAATGAAAAAAGGCGAATTTAGTTTAAATTATATTTTTATTCAGATATTTCTTACAAAAAAGATACATGAAATTTTGAAATGCTACCATTCACGCATCTCAGTTCTGGTAATTTCTGAATCACTTCTTCACACACATTCTGACTGTAAAAAGTCATCATTTCAAGAAATAGAATTTCAAATCGCATAAGATTAGCAAATATAAGTTTTTTCATTGCTCTACTCTTTAAACTTGCATAGTTTTTTCCTATATAAGATTTTACACTTTTCACAGGTAGTGATTTCACTTTACGCCATATACTTTCAGCGATGGTCTCAATAATGACATCTTTTGTATGTTGAAACGGCATAACACTCAGATCCAGAAGATACCGGTCAACGCAAGGGCTGACTTTCTGGAGAACAGCAAACGTTGTTTCTTGCCGTACAAATGGATAATACTTTTGCGTTTCTTGAATTTTCTCCAAAGCCACTATATAATTTCCAAAAGGTATAGTCATGTGTATATGGAAATTTCCACAGTCGATGCATTGTTGCTTCTCTTGGCCATCAAAGAAGAGTGTCATGAGGTTAAAGTAACTTTTGAGCAATTTCCACTCTTGAAGATTCAGGATTATACTTGCATGAGGATGACTGGCCTGAGGTTTCATTGCTGAGGCGAGCTTTCCGTCTTTTTTTAATTCAACACCGACAATAATTTGTTTTGTGAATGATTAATTCAGGTTTTATGTGATCGCACGTAACATTTGATTTCGTAGAGTATATGGCATGATGAATATCTCACTGAAGGTTGTCACAGACTGAACGATAATTGAAAAGTTGCACACACACACTTATACATTTAACTACACTAATTCAGTGGAGTTGAAGCGTCTACCCAAATACACCATTTCAAGATGCTGATCTTCACAGACTTTCTTCATTTGCATAAACAGATTTTTATCCTCTTCAAACAGTTTTGCCATTATTTGAGGTTGAAAAACGGTGAATTTGTTTTCTGTGATTACAAACGTTCTAGTTCCATATTTTGTTTTAGCCTCCTTAATATCCGTTATTTCGTATCCCTTGTAAACTTCTAGGTCTGTCAGCTTCTTTGTTAGAAGAAAATCTTAACTGCGAGCGGTTTTGTTTAATTGTAGGAAATCCATTTTTTTCTTCTCGTTCACTGCTTCTTATCTTCAAGATTCACACTTTTAAATTTCCTTGTAAGAGTTTTTATATCGGTTTTCACTTGAATGGCTTAATTCAGCTCATGAATGTTCTTTAGGAATACGTTTAAGCGACTTTTTAGATCTTGTTGCTTTTCTTCTTTACAATGTGGCATCCCACAACAAACTGAAGACAGAGAAGAACCCGCCTCCTCTTATAGACACCTACTCCCTCCACCAAATTTCTGGAGAAATTTGCGTAATATTTCACCATATGGTGCAATAATTAACATAAGAGTGAAAAACATAATGCGTCTTTTAACATTTATTCAATTTACTTCACAAAGCTAAGGTTTCCAGGAATCATGATGACGTCATCATAATGGAATTTTGTTTATCGAGAATTGTTTAACATTATATGAAATATGACACCCCTGTCGGCAAATATCAAAGGATAACGTTTAATTAAATCAGTTCACATGGATAAGGATTCCAGTAATCGATGATTACGTCATCAGAATGGAATTTTGTTTGCCGAGACTTGTTATAATAGCACGAGGGTGGCTGCAGATCTTGGAAATTTTAAATGACGCATCATTGCGATAAACATTTAATACATAAATTACATTATTTTTGGGTGAAAAACTTCAATTCCGGGAATAGCAGGTATTAAATAGTCTAATATTGCGATATCATATATCATATCATCTCCTATTCCATATTTTTGGGGCTGAAAATATCCATTCCCATGATTTTTAAGTATTGATTTCCAATATGGATAGTGTGGGTAGTTCAAAACTATGGTTCATTAGTCAGCACAAGGAGCGAAACCAATTTTACAGCCTTCGGCGCTCTGGCCGCAAGTTTTGCTATTCATACAGAAAATCTGTATCCAGAACCAGCCTTACCTATCTACTAACATGCGCGGTACAATACAACGATTGGTATGGCTGAATCAAGCAAACAGCCGGATGCCTGATGCAATACTTAAACGCTGTGTTCTTTCAAATGAATCATTGATGAAAGTATACGTTCAATACAGCCATGATACCGAGGCATACAATTCTTGTACCTAAACTATAATATTTTTATATTTTAATCATATATCTAATTATACACTTTTTTAAACGATCATTTCAGTCAAACAAACTTGCCTTTTTTATAATAGGCTTGGTGATTTTCTTATAAACAGGTAATAAATCTAAAATTCGTAAGACTGAGACAGCACAATTTTCTTTCTGATTCAGTTAGAGATTCTCAAGCAAACTCCGATTGCCATTAGCCTCAAACTATTTCTTTCAGTATAGGTTCTTTTGAATCGGCATACAAATAGTTTTATATCAAAAGAAACTTTATTTGATTTTAATAAGTGACGTCAAGTAGTTTCCTTAATTTACAGAAATAATTTGTTTGATTAAAAACAAAATTCTTTTGATTCAAAAAATTTCCTAGGAACAATGAAAGAAATCATTTCTTTAGAGTCAGTAATTTGAAATAAGCAAATTATTTCTTTGAATCAAAGAAAGATTTTCCTAAGCCACATTACCAATGCGTCAGGACATTGCGCAGAACAAATCATTTTTGATGATTTTCCGTTATCGCGTCTTTCGGAACACGTGTTGTCAAATGTTTGCGTAAACGCGGAAGCGGACGGCTCTTAGTAATAATTTTAAGTCTCTAATATGTGTGATAAAGAAGTGCGCAAGATCCTCGCAGCGCAGGGATATGCAGAAAGCATATCAGGGTAAGCCGTATAAATCGTGTAAATAGATACTTTCATAAGGCACGGCCTAACCTAGATTTTATGTAAATCCTTGTCAATGAAGACGATCCTGATCGTCGGGTTGAATTTTTTGAAATTACGATGGACAGAATTGATAGAGATCCTCTTTTCTTTTACAATACAGTATTTTCAGATGAATCTACTTTCACTTTAAAAGGTGAAGATAACAGGCAAAATTGTAGATATTGTTCCGACACAAATCCTGATTGGGTGAAATCGAGTGGTCTGCTACATCTCCTGATCTGACGCCTCTCGACTATTTTCTTTGGGATTATTTAAAGAGCAAAGTATACTCAACGCAACCACAAAGCTTAGACGAATTGCAGAATCGGCTTCTGCAACAGGCTACTTTGATTGATAGGGAGATGATTCGTGATGTTGTAACTCATTGTTACAATCGCATAGCTTTTTGTCAAGAAGCTCAAGGTTTTCAGTTCGAACATCTTCACTGAAGCGTGAGAGGCAAGGGGACTCACGCTAATCAAGCACAACATTATCTGTGATACTTTATACAAAAGCTATAAGTTAAAATTAGCTAATAATTGCGAGTCACGAAAAAATGACTTTTGTGAATTAATTTGTTTATAATATTACACAGCAACACAAAAAAAAGTGTGCGGATCTAGTAACAAGACACACGTATTCTTATGGATTTTGGGGCGCTGAATTCAAATCGGTTTAACACAATTAAACTCATTGTGTTTCTAAGTTTCAGGTTAATTGAAATGGGGTCAATTCTACTTGTAGTTCTAACTGAGAACCGTACGCTTGCATAGCTACACGTGCGGTTGAATTTCATTCGGCTAGGTGAAGTTAAGTTAGGTTAGGTTAGGCTAGGTTAGATTTATTTCTAGGTTAGGCTCGAGTTGATCCATTCGATGTAGCACACATTTGCTACTGGGAAAATATGCTTCCAGAGCTTTACGTGTAGTTCAATAAATTTCTGTTAATTCAGGTTAGGTGAGGTCAGGTTCTGTTGGGTAAAGTTATGTTAAATAAGTTGATATCAGGCAAGAGTTGATCCTTCACAGTTGTCGACATGTTATTAAAATGAAAATTTGCATCGCTGACATTATTTTGAAATTTATTTCCCTCAGTGCATGATTTTTCGTCATTTTTTGAGGTTATGGCTCAACCATGACGTGATATGTGATTTTTGATACCGAATTTAAATTCAAAGCCCCAAAATCCATAGGAATACGTGTGTCTTGTTACCAGATCCGCAGACGTTTTTTTTGTGTGGCTGTGTTATTAACAATTTTTGAAGTTACTCTGACACACTGGAAATTATTTTTAGTTACTTATTTAATTGATTTATGACCTTTTTTTAATGAATTTGAAAGTCTTAGAAAAAATTGTGTGACGGAAAAGTTTAGCAACAAAAAGTTGTAACTTTGTTGTTTAATAAAAAATTTACGTTAATTCGAATTAAAATATCCGCAGTTACTTGTTATAACTGGAAGCCTTACGGTCATTTCTAAAAAAAAACATAAAAATCTGTTAAGAATTGCATTGTCGGTCGATTTTTATCCAAAAAAGGTGATTTTTTCCCACTGTGCGGCGGGGCGTCGTGTTGGTGTGATTTAGTATTTTGTAGACATTCGCCATCAAAAATATATAAAGATTTAGGATCAAAATATCAATTTCCAGCATAAGATATTTATTTAAATCCGTTTACTTTACCTTCTAATTGGTCGCCTGAACTTCCGCAACAAATGAAAAGCCATCGTCTCAATCAGCGCAAAGAAATCTAGTACCATGTAAATAAAACTAAGATTATATCGGCGCGCTGATACGCCGCCGCGCTGGCGGCGTTGAATTCGAATCAGTGGTGGCGCAGTTTTGAAGCAAGATAGCCAGCGTCGGCGGCGCGGCGCGACGGCGTAACCGTCTAAGCCTTCATATAGAATAATCAATATAATGTACACTTGTGATTGCAGAAGTATTTCAAAAAGGTTCTAGAAAGTCAACAACCTGCATCGTAGATACAACCAATACAACACTATATAAACCGAAGGTTCGTCTACTTAGCGCCTCCACCTAAGCAAATTGGAAAATGGAATGCGCCATATTTTTTGGGTTTTTTCTCATATAATGCTTAACAAAAATTTTTGTTTGCTCTTTAAACTTCAAAGAAAAGAGTGGTGGCGCTTGCAGAACGTCCACTCAGCGCCGCCACCTATGAAAACTCACAAAAAATTATTATAATGAGATGAACGATTAATGAAGATTTGTTTGCTTTTTTGCACTCTTATGTCATATATTATGTTTCCCAAAAAACTTCCCCTAAGTCTTACACACCCACCCCTCGTGATAAAAACCATTTAAAAGTAGGAAAACCACCTTGAATAATGTAAACATGATTTAGAGTTCTAAATTAATTACTTGATTAATCAAAATTTCCCTCTCATTATAATTTCCCCAAAAAAACTACCTTTCCACGTGAACGTATGGAGCGGAACATATACAGTGTGTCCCGCGAGAACTGTAGTTAATTTTGTTTGTGTGTGTGTGTGGGGGGGGGGGGGGGGGGGGGGGGGGTTATGCAGAAAAAAGCAAAAAATTCCCTAACATTTTTTTGATTCGATGCTTATTATGGGCACAACAGAGGGTACAAGTTTTTATGTATGTGTGAGCTTGTGTGTGATATTGCACTTGTCGTTAAAATTTATTAATCTTGTATTGTAATTGAAAAATGTTCTAATATAATAAAAAATCATTATTACATCTTCTTAAGTTAAGGCGTGTTCCTTGGGTGCACTTTTTAGTAGAAAAGCGACGTGATTATGAACTTTAATTGTTTAAACTAACACATTTTTCGTAGTTGTAATTTTTTGCGTTTTCAAGCCTTTTTAATCAATGCTTTTATAATTTCCATTTATCTGAACTTTTCTAAACGTATTTCATTGTTTTCATTTGCTGCAACAATCTCATATTAACAAAAGTTTGTAGCCACAGATGAATCTCGCGCTTCGCGGCCAATAACGTATTTACCTCGCGCTACGCGCTCGATCTTTCTGCATAAAGTTTTGAAACTCAAGGTGAAAGCATCGAGAACAGTAATTTCGTGATTGTGAATACTCTTTTGTTAAAGCTACTTCGGCTTTAACGAACACATTCTCATCATGTATCTCGTGCTCCACCCTCGAGTTTATTCCTGAAATTTTATATTATTTCCATAAATGTATATTATTATAATTCGTAACATGTATTGGCATTAAACTATACGAAGTTTCATTGCCCGTTTAAAAAAATGCGCATTCTTAAGAAATTGTTGTTATTAAACGTTTTATTGCAACTTTTATCGCTTTTAGATAAACTGAATTTGCTCATTTCCAATGAGTCCCGAAGGAATTAATCCCCAAGCGGAGGTGTGAAAATCGTGCCAAAATCTGAATGGCACCTGGGTGCGGTGTCTAGAACGGTGCGCTTCAAAACAACAGAATGCGCGGGGCTCCCGACAATGGGTCGGCCAACAATGCCGACCACTCTAGAGCTGGGGGAGCCAATAAAGATAGATTCAATGTAATGGATCGGCGGAATATCGGGTCCTTCAGGTGGATGAATCAACTAAATAACGACCTGCTAGAGTGCTAAGATGCCAGTGTGGCCCCTGAACGGGGTTATATCGCACGACTGCATGCTCTGTGGTGTGAGAAACACCCGCAGTTATAGCACTTTTCGCATCAACGTATGCGAAATCATGCCGAAGTACTCCAAAAAAGGGGCTATGTACCAGGTGTATACATATGAAACCGGTATTTTTTCAAGAAAAAAACACATTTATTTCAAGCGAATGATAACAAATATTTTATTCAAAGTATTCGCCCTCGCTGGCTACACATTTTGTCCACCTCTCAGGCAATTTATGGATACCTTTCCAAAAAAAGTC
>NC_046660.1:145437746-145439842 GCF_010883055.1 Belonocnema kinseyi
CGCCAATTAGCACAAATGGTAAGTTCCGACAGTGCCTACAAGTGTGCCTACTGGCCGCTAAATGGCAATACCGGTTTCATATGTATACACCTGGTAAGTAGAACGCCTACTCCACCACAGCCAGAACAAGCCGGCAACAAAGAAAGAGAGTTGACACTAAGATCAAGCGTGGGCAGGTATCCGACAGAGGAAGGGCGATGCTTTGTGACCCGGAGAAACATTAACATCCAGGTTTCTCTCAAGCCTAAAGATCTGCCTGAAATGGATGACGAGGTTCGTAGACATTTTTCCAAAGAATCCGACCTCTGGACTATCAATTATTGTGTGTATAATGCAGAGAGAGCTTTGGTCAATGCGAACCGTTAGACAAAACCAACGGTTGATCACAAGACTAAAAGACGAATGCATCAACTCGCCATAAAGATAGGCTGGGCAAGACAGCACGCATCCCATACTCAGTATGTGATTGACTACATCACATCTGGCAGGAATTTTATCTCCAAGGTTCGAAAGTTTGCGCGCGAACTCCGGCCCCGTTATGACACACTTAAAAATTCAAAGCTGCTGACCATCAGGCAGCATATTTTTGAGAGAATACGGATACTATCTGACTCTAAGAGAAGTCTAGAGCGGAGAGAGAGGTGGGTCAGAGAAAATCAACAGTTTCTCTCTGACCCTTCTCAACACTTCCAAGACGATCCAGTTATGGTCTAATACCCGCCCAAACCAGAGGAGGTCGAAGTATTTTGAAGAGAAGTCTACGAAGTGCAGCATAGACTGGACGAAAACTCAGATAACATAAATGGCTTCGAGGAGCTGTGTAATGCCCTCATAAAACCTGGTAAAGAATGCCCATCCATCACTACCGAGGAGGTGAAAAATGTATTAAGATGGATGAAGAACTATTCCGGCCCAGGACCAGATGGTACCAAGACCTTCTGATGGAAGAAGTTACCTTTAACCCAGCAGAATTTGGCCCATATTTTCACCTAATATTTAAAGTCGGAATAACCAATTCCGGAGTGGTTGGTGGAAGGTCGCACAATATTCCTAAAAAAATAGGCAACTTAAGTGCCCCGAAGAATTACTGGCCAATCACTTGTTTGAACACACTGTACAAGATATTCACAGCTATCCGGAATTATAGGATTGTTCGGGCAATTGATCCTGTGTAGCAACAAATGTATGAACAACGCGGCTCAAAGGAAGGCGTAGCAGGATGTCGGAAGAACCTGTTCATCGATAGATGTGTCTGCAAAGATGCAGTATACTACCAGCGTGACGATTCTATCTCCTATGGACTTATCATCTGTCTTTTGGAAAGCTTGAAGGTCCATCCGCAAATCGTGAGGTGCATAGAGAGATTGATGCCGCTTTGGAGAACCAGATTTACTATCCGAAATAATCAACGTTTTTCAATTTTCTTAGGCTCATTTTGAAGCTTTTTCACCGTACCACAACAGCTTACGAGTATCAATCGTAAACAATTTATTTTCGAAATGCAAGAACTTGAAGTTGTAATAAAAAAGTTGGATAAATTTGAAAACATCTTATCTGTAGGCAAATCAGAATAAAAGTTAAATAAATATATATTTTGTGGAAATTGCATAGAAAATTCATGATTATATGTTTCATATATTTTACTAAAATATTTTTGTAACTAAAAATAATATTTCAATTTTTCCAACATATTTGTCACAAATTCAAATTCTTGCAATTCAAAAAGAGATTTTCTACGTTTAATAGTCGTAAGCTGTTGTGATACGGTGAAAAAAAATCTTCAAAATGAGCCCAAGGACATTGAAAAACGTTGACTATTTCGGAAGTTATTGAAAATTTAAGAAAACATTGAAAGTTACACTATTTTTGCAATATCTACTTAAAAATTAGACAAATTGGCTTCACGCTGGGCTTATTTTAAACAGAATTTTGAAAACAATCAACCTTTTAAAGATACATTTTCTTAGCTTTGGTATAATTAAAGTGAAGAATACAAAAAAAAAGATTTTTCTAAGTGAGTCCAAACCTTTTTCACATACTCGTAAAAAACCTTTTTCAGATTCAGGGGGTTCCAAAACGTGGACATGTGAGAAAAA
>NC_046660.1:145439852-145444687 GCF_010883055.1 Belonocnema kinseyi
ATCTATTACCTTCTCTGATGAGAATGTAAGAAAAACCATTTATACAAATTTTGTTGCTCTACTTTCGTTGGAAAAATTGTCTTTATTTATTTTTTCTTAGCTTGTGTCGTAGGTCGAGAAATTTAGTTTTTGTATTTTTAATGTTTTTTTATAAATAAAGCAAAAACTACGTGTTCTATAAAAAAGTGCTTAATAATCAATTTGTAGATATTTTTAGGATGCACAATGTTTGTATTGTCAGTTTTTTTCCTATCTTGCATAGTTTGACCGCGAAATGCCATTTTTTATTATTTTTTATGCGATCAAAATTCAAATTTTCAATTTTTCGAAAAGATTCAAAAATTTGTTATGGTAATCTTGTAAGACTATCGAAAACTTACATTTTTATTTTCAAGCACTATGAACAATAGGGTGGTCCAAAAATTCATGGCATTTTTGGAATATTTATTATCATGGGATATTTATTATCATTGTTTAATTAATTTCCAATTATTTAAACAAATGAAATTTGTTTTAATAAATTTGTTTGATTAATTTCATTTTATTTTTTGTATGAAAATTATTACTCAAATATTACTGATAAATTAATTATTATTAAATTAATTAATAATCAGTAATTAATTATTACTGATAATCATTCCACTAGACCCACAATATTAATTTTTATTTTTTTTTTAAATCGAAATTATTTAAACAAAATTCCAGTTAAAGGAAAAATAAATTTTTGAACAAAAATTTAAACAAATTCCAGTTGTTAAACAATTTGATATTAATCAAACAATGATAATAAATATTCCACTAGACCAATATTAATAATTTTAAGTAAAAAGAACAGAATAAAGTTCTCAAATATTGATTTCATGAAGAATTGACATTGTTTGTTTTAAGGGTAGTTTTCAGGTACTCGTAGTTGTGTGTTAGGGGTGTCAAACCCATATGTCTGATACATGAAATTCTTCGTTGGATAATTCTTAACAGGCACCCATACTTTGCCGTCCCATTTTTCAACCCTAGAAAATTATTCCCAAACCTCAAAAACGTTATTTTTCGCCATGCATTTTACATGGGAAAAACAAAGTAAAAACCGGCACCTGTGAAAATAGGAAACAAATACGGAATTTCTTTTTTCGGATTTGGAATGAAATTGGGGGTATCGTTGCCCTCTAAAAAAAGTGTTTTTGAGTCACTCTAATGAACAAGTGCACAGAGAATTTTTGAATCATGGAAAATGTGGAATCAAGAATTTTGAAAATGGGCTGACTTTTAGTATTTATATCCAAAATGGCTCACTAACGAACTTGGCCTTTAGCTTAGGGCACTAGAAGAATTTTCCAAAGGCCAATCTAATGGATGAATTTTTTCAAGGTGAACGTGCTTACAGACAGACAGACACATTCGTAAGTGTTTTATAACAAATTTGTAGATCTTTTCAAATGCACAATGTTTTTCTACACCCCTTTTACCACTTTGCGCAAAGAACATCAGATCTATGCCATAATTGAGGGCTCATTTAAGGCTTATTTGGAACCCAAAAGCCAAATTTTGGGCTCTGCTTTTTTTCAACAAAAAAATGCATGGTACTGCCAGCTTTACGGAAAGGTAGCAGTATCCCGGCAGAAACATTCATTATATCAAATTTTTGCTTTCACAGGAATTGAAGGATCATTGGAGGCTCTTGCATGACCCACGGCGCAATTTTTCAACAACAATCCCTATCACACAAAAACTAACCCAAAAAATGCACTCATTTTGGGTTCTCCAACGCCGCGAAAATCAATTTTTCTAACCATCCGTTGACATTAAAAAACTACCCCTTACATAAGAGTTGCTATAATCTTAAGATTAAGTATTACATCAGAATGGAGGGCTCATTTCAGGCTCTCCAACGCCCTTAAAATCAAGTTTCCAAAACTATCCCTTGACATTAAAAAACTACCCCTCACTTAAAAGTAGTAGAGATATTCGCTACATCAAATTTTTTCCTTCACAAAACTCGAGGGCTCCTTGAAGGCTTTTGCATGACCCATGGCGCAATTTTTAAAAAACAACAGCTATCATAAATAAACTTAACTAAACAATGAATATGCGGTAATCAGAAAATTCTGTATACTAGAATTGAAGGCTCATTTTAGGGTCTCGAACGCCGCCAAAATCAATTTTTTCAAAACCATCCCGTGATATTAAAAAACGACACCTTACTTAAAAGTTCTGATAAAGTACTAAATATGCACTAATCATGAAACTGAGTATATCAGAATTGTACACTGGCATACGCAGACGACACAGCGTTGATGGCAAAAGATGAAGAAGGGATGGTGGGAATAATTACAGGATTAGAGAAATCTTAGATGGGAAAAAGCTGAATGTAAATTTATAAAAAACAAAGATAATGAGGTTTAGAAAAGGAGGGGGAAGGAAAGCAGAATGGGCAGGGAGATGGAAGGGAATAAAGTTAGCAGAAGTAAAAGAGTTTAAATATTTGGGATATATCTTGCAAACGAATGGAGATCATACAGCTCATATAAGAGAAAGGATAAAAAAATGCAGCAGAACTAATGAAACAGGTATGGGGAATAGGAAAAAGAAGGTTAAAAAAAATTGGAGAAGGAGAATATGGTTATTTGATACGCTGGTATGGTCGGTATTAGGTTATGGAGCAGAGATATGGCGAAATAAAGAAAAGAAAGATATTGAGAGATTACAAGAAAGGTGTATAAGGTGGATATTAGGGACAGACTGGAGGACGCCAGGATATATGATGAGAGAAGAAGCCCAAAGAGATAAGTTAAGTATTAGAGCGGGAAAGAAGGCATGGAAATTTGAGACGAAGCTGAGGGAGGGAAAAGGAGGGGAGTTGGCGAGAAAGTGTTTAATGGTGGCAGAAGAGAGGAGAGGGAGGGCGATCGACTTAACAAGATGGGAATAAGAAAGGAGGGAGTTCTTTAATGATAGACAAATTGAAGACGGGACTAGAGTAAACTATGGAGAATTGGAAAAATGGAAAGGGAAAGACAATTAATAGAGATATAGAGGATGATTGAGAAATCAAAATACAATAAATGGTATAAGATGATAAAAATGGAAAGAGTACCAAAGTATTTAGAAAAAGGATGGGGAGAGAGGAGGTGGACCAGAATAGCAAGATTTAAATTGGGAAACGAGGTAAGGGAGGGGATTTATTGGGGAAAAGAAAACAACAGAAAGTGTAGAATATGTGAATTGGAGGACAAAACATGGGAGCATGTATGTGAAGAATGTACGAGAGGAATGGGAAATAAAGGAAGCTTTCAAGAGAAGGTGATTAAGATTTTAGGGGAGGATGTATTAGGAGAAGAATGGATGAAGGATTTGGTGGTTGCTAGAGGAGCGAATGAGAGAGAATGATAAAATGCATGTGCAAAGTACCCGTAAAGATCCCATTCGGTTTCTTTTTAAAAAACTCAAAAAAAACAGCAAAATAAACTTTTGAATTGTTGAAATTTAGATATTACGTTAAAATTCCCTATAGAAGGTCACAGAATAATCGCAATTGTTTTTTTTTGCACCGGCAAAAAAAATCTATTGCGATTATTCTATGACCTTCTATAGGGAATTTCAACATAGAATCCGTATTTCAACCATTCGAAAGTTGATTTTGCTGTTTTTTTAGTTTTTTAAAAAGGAACCGAATGGGAATCCAATGGGGTCTTTGTGGGTACTTTGTAGAGGCTGCATTCAGTTCCTTCGGTCCGCCAGGGAATGGAGGTATAAAAAAGTGAACGAAAAAGGAAACAGAAGTCGCTAGGATTAGAAGCGTAAGGATTGTAAGTAATGGTAATGTAAAAGTTAAGTAGACTAAGATGCGTTTGCATTCTCATGCTCTCTCTTTCTCTCTCTCTCTCTCTCTCTCTCTGGCTTGCAGTCTCGCTTTCGTTCGCTCGCTCACTCGTTTGCTAATAAGTCTGAAATTGCGTTATCTCAGGAAATAGAGACAAGGAACTAGATATAAAACTTTATGTAACTGGTTGTAAATAATTGCATATATAGAAAGGATAGGATTGAAAAAAATATATTTAAGCGAAAATATTGTAAGGAATGGAAGTCATGTAAACCCTTAGGGGACACATTATGAATAAAGAAGAAAAAGAAGAGTATGTCAGAATTGAAGTCTCATTAAAGGCTCTTGCATAAGAACCGTACAATTTTTCAAAAACAACCCCTATCATAAATAAACTTCCCTAAATATTAAATATCCACTCATCTGAAAATTGAGTAGACCAGAATTTAAGGCTCATTTTAGGTTTTCTAACGCCCAAAAAGTCAAATTTTCAAAACCATCCCTGGACATTAAAAAAACTACCCCTTACATACAAGAGTCCTGATAAAGTGCACTAAATATGCACTGATAACAAAATTGAGTATATCAGATTTCACGGCTTATTAAAGGCAGTTGTATGACCCAAGGCACAATTTTTCAAACACAGCCCCTATTATAAAAAAACTACCCTAAAAATTCAGTGTGCACTAATCTGAAAATTGAGTACACCGAAATTGAAGGCTGATTTTAGGCTTTCCAACGCCTTAAAAATCTATTTTCCAAAACTGTCCCTTGATATTTAGAAACTCCGCTTTACTTAAAAGTGCTGATAAAGTGAACTAAATATGCACTAATCATAGAACTGAGTAATTTAGAACTAAAGGCTCATAAAGTCACGAGATCCCGCCGATCCATCGCATTGAATCCATTTTCATTGGCCATTGTCGGGAGCCCTGCGCGTTCTGTTGTTTTGAACCGCACTTACTACAACTATGTTTGGTGTTGTCATTGTTGTTCCCACGAGAAGCTAGGGAAAGGG
>NC_046660.1:145444787-145457886 GCF_010883055.1 Belonocnema kinseyi
TGCCTATTTATTTTTGTAACCATATTCAGCAGAAACCCTTGGTACAGGGACCCTCTATCCGAAACCCGAGGACGCGTTCGGTGGCTTTGTCATAGGCCCTTCAGTTTGATTCTAGAGGAATCAAAACCGAATCGAATATCTATATGAGAGATGGAAGCTTCTAATGTGTCTCCTAAGGGTTTACATTTTTCTTACACCTTCTCTATTCCTTTACACACCCTCCACACACTTACTTGGTGGTGGAAGGAGGACCTACAGTTTAAGGTGGGTTCCGGACCACCAAGAGCAACAGCCTTAAGTACTTAGAGAAAACCTTTTTCTCTAGAGGTACCGGTCCCACGACTCTCCGGAGATGAACAACTCCCTTGCTAGGCTAGTGTTCACCGCATGGGCCACCGAGACTCTTCCAGAGTGCGAGGCGGGAATCGAACCCGCAAGCCGAAGGAGTATAATAAATAATAATAATAATAATCAAACAGGTCGTATTTAATTGTCTTAAATAAATGTTCCTTTGAAAATAAATAGGACTTTCACTTACTTCAGCCACGTAAAATTCACTTGTACCCGTAATACTTTATAAGTATTGTATATAAAATTTATAAAATCATTCACGAACATCATACATCTTTTTATTTCTCGAGCAGTTGTTTCATAAAAGTTAACTAGAAATATTATTTTAACACATAAAAAGCAGCATATAAAATATTTTTATTGCCTCAGAGATAGAACAATTGATTTTCAAATCTAACCTTAGAAATTTTGAGCAGGGTTTTAAAAAATGACGTTTGTTCAATTGTCCAAAAATAATTTTAAACTGAATTCGGAAATTTTCAAAAATAATTATTCTTCGTTCCAAAAATAATATTTTTGATATCAACTGCTCTTCAAGAAATATTATTCAAAAGTTATACAAATTTTTGAATGGTTGTATCTTATAATTTATTGTTGATTTTCTTTCCTTCCTAGAAAAAATTCAATACAAGTTAACTATTTGTATTTAATTGTACTTTTTTGTTAAATTTTGTTCATTTTTTAACAAAAATGTACATGTTTTAACAGAAAAGTACAGCTGTGGAAATGTTTTACTGTTCTCTACTATTATATAATTCCATTCCTATATGTTTGGTTTTTAGAACACAAACATTTGTACTTAGTTTGGGAAAGATATTAAAAAACATTTGCCTGCGTTTTGAAAGTATCTCAATTTTTAATTCAGGTCCAGTTGAAAAATGTTTTTCGAATAATTTGTAAATCTTGTTGAAATCTACTATAAATGACAATCAAAACTTTTGGATCTATTAAAAATAACAATTTGCTTAGCTATATGAAAATTCGTATTTTTTGGCTAAATGAAACGATTTTTTATTTCAAATTGAAATATTTTTGGTTGCAATTTTTTTTGTTAAACATACATAGGTTTAGTTGGAAATTCATCTATCACGTGGTAAGCCAACTTTGTTGTAGAACGTTCGTTCTTAGTGTTTGTCAATTTGACAATTTATTAGAACTTCCCAATATGGAAGGCGACTACTAAAAAAAAATGTCATTGAAAAAAAGTAAAAATTTTTTTTAATGAATATAACGAGAACGCATTAGAATGGACGGAATTTATTTACCCACGAAGGAGCACCAAATGAGTTGCGCTTCTTGTTTCGACGTACGAATCACAGTGGTATATCTGATTCTCACTATTGATACTGTAAATCAATACTTGAATCTAGGAATGGAAAATTTCCCCCCTGAAAATATGAAATAGGATATGACGTCTGACGTCACAGTACCATGTGAGGGTCAACTTAATCGAAGTTTCTCGGAAATACTATAAATCATATGTGACCTTGTCACCTTTTCACCTTAAAAGACTCATTTCACACCATAACTTGATCAATTCCCTCTTACGCGCTAAAACCAATAACCCTGAAATTCCTTTTAGAAGCTTCCTAGGTTAATTACTTTACCAAATTTTTACGTGTACCATCAAAAATATTCTTGTACATTAAACGGTCTGCGGGTGTTTTGCCGCCGGTAGGCCTGTCAGGGGCACCTAATGTTAATTTGCTTGTATTGTTTAAACAAAATGAGATGAATCCGAAGCATCCAGTGTAGAATTTCAAAGGGGAAACTAGTCTGGTTCCCGACCAGTTGACCCCACTTAAAGTTGGAGGCTACTTAGTCAATCCGACTTATCCTAGTCGGGGCCTGATCGGGTACAAGCAGGGGCCATATGATACTGTGTTGACGCTAATTTCCAAAATTTCGTAGGGAACATATACTACGCTTAAAAATTCATAAATTTATGTAACTAAAATTCCCCAAAATTGATGGAATATCAATTTTAAAAAAACTTCAGCTGGAACGCAGCAAAGTAAGAGCTTTGCTCTGAAGAAACGCCATGTCGGTCACGCTACTCTTTGCTCCAGGTAATTATGCTTTGTTACATGTGGACTGCTATCTTAAACATTTGACGCTTCATTTCTGTTGCGCGATAGGTGGCACGTCGCGCTTTTGAGGATTTTCTTTAAAGCTACCAGTCCAGAATCGCAAGACTTAAATGAAGATGGTAGCGAAATCTGAACTGTAACGTGTTGAATAGTTTACTACTAATATACTACTCTACACTGATTAATCCAAAACTTTTTCTCTTCCCAATTTCAACTAACTACATGAAGGATTAGACTTTGTTTACATATGGCAAACCTTTCATAGCAAGAAATTCTGACTATGCATGATATCATAGCTTCTTCGCGAACTGAAGATGTTAACAATAACATGATGATTGAAACTCTAGAAACATCCACAAATGAAAGTTTACATATTTTGAAAGTTGATGTAGATTCAACTCAAGAACTGGCGCATTGCAATTCAGAGCTCATTTTTCTGTTTAATGCCAAGCTGAACGCACTTAAAAATAGATAACGAAAAGCTGCAACTGGTGAAGGAGCTATATAGGCCTACTAGAAGAAACTACTAGCGCCGACACTTTGATATCCGTAGCATCGATGAGACTTGGCAAGCGAATTTTGTGGAAATGCAACCCCATACAAAATTAAACAAATGATACAAGTACATCTTAACTGTAATTGACATATTTTCCAAATTTACATTTGCACCCATGGAATCTTTACTTGACAAAGGACGCTTGCCAAAAAATGTACATGCTGGTAAATGTAAAGAATTTTACAACTCGCATTTTGAAAATCTTATGAAGCGAAATAAGATCAATTTGCACTCGACATTTAGTAATTTTAAAGCATATATTTGCGAGCGACTGATTCGTACTTTGAAAAATAAAATGTGCATGCAATTTAGCTTGCAGGGTAATTATAAGTGCACGTAACTAACAAGTCTGAAAAATCTCTCTTGTACATTAAACATATGTAACGTCAGCTCAATTAAGTACAGTTTAAAAACGTATTTTTAACTCTCATGTTAATTATTGCATCATATTACTTAATTCTACGCAAAAGTTATTAGTAATTTGGTAGAGGGGGTAAGTGTCTATAGCAGGAGGTCAGATATTCTCTTTCTTCAATTTCTCGTCACATGCCAGATTGCAAAGAGGAAAAGCTGTAAGACCTAAAAAGGCGTTGAAAAGTATTCCTGGAGTATATTCATGAACAAAACAAGTAATACAAGTGAAAACAGATTTACAAATTATGACGAGGAAATAAAAAATTTTCAATCTTGAAGCTACCAAACAGTGAAAAAAATGAATTTATTACAATTAAACATAACTGTTCTGATTGAAGGCCTTCTTCCAACAAAGAAGCTGTCAGACCTAGAAGCTAACAAAGGATACGAAATGACAGATATTAAGGAACCTAAAACTGTTCGTGCAAATGAAGAAGGCCTGTGAAAATCAAATCCTTGAAATGGTGTATTTGGATAGACGCTTTAATTCCATCCAATTTATTAAGAAGAAAAAAATATATAAAGTGTACCATTTATAAGAATTATGACTCAGTGTGTGAAAGCCTTCAGTGAGATCAACATCGTCATGACTTATACACCTCGAATACAAGTGCTACAAGCAACTACATACAATCTGAATTTATCATACACAAAACAAATTATCTTCGGTGCTGAATTTAAATAAGATGGACAGCTCGCTTCATTAGTGAAACTGCAGGCCAGTCCTCCTCGTACAAGTATAACGCTGAATCTTGAAAAGTGGACATTATTTAAAAGTTACTTCAACCTCATAAAACTGTTCTTTAATGGCCAAGAGAAGCAACCATGCATCGACTGTGGAAATTTCCATGTACATATGATGATATCTTTAGGAAATAATGTAGTGCCTTGGAGCAATTTCAAGAAACGCAAGAATATTATCCATTTGTGCTGCAAGAAACAACGTTTGCTGTTTTCTAGGAATTATGTCTATAATGGAAAGCGTTTGGCGTAATGTGAAATTACCTTATTTGAAAAGGATATACCGGGATATCCCATTTGATCCTATTTATCTCCCAGGTTGTCCCAATGATATCCCAGGGATAATCCGTCCGATATCCCGTGAGGCGGAAATTTGGATGTCCCGGTATATCCTGTTGCTGTAAGGGATGTTATTAGTAAGAAAATCTGAATGAAAATATAAATTAAACTAAATTTGCCTTTTTGTTTTATTTATTAGATTAAGGGTAGCTAGACTTGTGAGTAAGAAGACATATTTGCAAATAATTAGCTTTATTCAGAAAAAAAATTAATATTAATACAAAGGTACATATAAACTAGACTTATCTATCTAACTATTGTGAGAGTCGTCAAAAACTAACCATTTAACTCACAGATTATTTCCCTGTTTTTCAGTACTTTTTCCACAAAATAAATATCTGGATTTCTAACTCTACCCAGTTCTTGTTCTTAAAAACTAAATGCAATAGCTTCACCCTGGTAATCTTTAAGCATATACGTCACTAGTTCGGTATTCTTAACATGACTTAACGTAAATATTTCAGTTGTCTAATTCGGTCTGCAGCCTTTCTCAAAAACCTGCTTAAATTTACTTACACGTGCTTTGTCACCAACTTTAAATTTATCTTTACAAACTGCTTGTTTCACATTATAGTTTTTGTATACGTGAGACAACAATTTTTGCTTATTTTCTTTAGTAACATCTTTCAGTTTCATTCTAATAATCTAATGTTTAGTATCATTATAGGATGAAATTAAATCTTTCAAAATATACATCCACTTATAATTACCCTGCAAGCTAAATTGCATGCACATTTTATTTTTCAAAGTACGAATTCGTCGCTCGCAAATGTATGCTTTGAAATTACTAAATGTCAAGCGCATATTGATCTTATTTCGTTTCATAAGATTTTCAAAATGCGAGTTGTAAAATTCTTTACATTTACCAGCATGTACATTTTTTGGCACGCGTCCTTTGTCAAGTATAGATTCCATGGCGGCAACTACATCTTCAGCCTTTTGAATTTAGCGAAAATAGTCCCAGTAAATTTGGAAAATATGTCAATTACAGTTAAGATGTACTTGTATCATTTGTTTTATTTTGTATGAGGTTGCATTTCCACAAAATTCGCTTGCCACGTCTCATCGATGCTACGGATATCAAAGTGTCGGCGTTGGTAGTTTCTTCTAGTAGGCCTATATAGCTCCTTCACCAGTTGCAGCTTTTCGTTATCTATTTTTAAGTGCATTCAGCTTGGCAATAAACAGAAAAATGGGCTCTGAATTGCAATGCGCTAGTTCTTGAGTTGAATCTACATCAACTTTCAAAATTTGTAAACTTTTATTTGTGAACATTTCTAGAGTTTCAATCATCATGTTATTGTTAACACCTTCAGTTCGCAAAGAAGCTATGATATCATGCAGAGTCAGAATTTCTTGCTATGAAAGGTTTTCCATATGTAAACAAAGTCTAATCCTTCATGTAGTTAGTTGAAATTGGAAAGAGAAAAACTTTTTGATTAATCAGTGAAGAGTAGTATATTAGTAGTAAACTATTCAACAAGTTACAGTTCAGATTTCGCTACCACCTTCATTAATTCTTGCGGTTCTGGACTGGTATTTTAAAAAAAAATCCTCAAGGGCGCGACGTTCCGTCTATCGCGCAACAGAAATGACATATCAAGTGTTTAAGATAGCAGTCCACATGTAACAAACGATAATTACCTGGAGCAAAGAGTAGCGTGACCAAGATGGCGTTCCTTCAGAGTGAAGCTCTTACTTTGCTGCGTTCCAGCTGAAGTTTAAAAAAAATTAATATTCCATAAATTTTGGGGAATTTTAGTTACATAAATTTATGCATTTTTAAGCGTAGTATATGTTCCCCACGAAACCTTGGAAATTAGCGTCAACACAGTTTTGAGAAAAATTCCCCAAGAAATTTTTTACAAGCCTACACGGAGAGCGAAACGGCTGCGGTTACCGCGACTCACGGTGCTGATACGCGCGATGGGAAAAAAGTGCTTTAAAATTCTGGAAAATATGTGAATGTGACGTGCTAACGATGACCACGCGAGTGCTTCACGACGATCATGCGCGTGAATCACAGTTCGGTCTTTCACCATAGCCACCCCTGTGATCACAGTTTTCAGAATTATTTTCACGCGCGAGAGCACTGTGACATGGCAGCGATCAGCACCGTTTTGATCACACTCCTGGCAATCGTTAAGGCTTAATGCATCAGCTGATCGTAAAAGTGTAAACCGATTTATTGACATCGTTTTACGTCTGGTCATCGATTTATGGTAAGTGATCTACTTATGATCATAATTTAAATAAAGACTAATATGTCAATGATATTTGAACGATGTAAATGTGCATTCATGAATTTTATTTTCATTTTCTAATGCTCAATGTTTGAAAATATTTTAAGGGTGACAGTCCAAAAGGTGCTAAGGGACATTTTTATGAAAATAGATTTATTGACCCGAAAATTATTTTAAAACAGATTATATATCCCGGTAAAAGCATTGGCTAGAAATCGCATTTTTAGTATAGGAATAAAAAGTAGGTATGCTGTCGGGTGTCACGGGACATTCTGTAAATGTTATTATTTCTATATTTTTGACACTATTTTGAATACATTTTTTCTCGAATAAAAACCAAAGCAGTTACATTAAAAAACTTCGTGTTCAAAAAGTTACCATAAATCGATGACCAGGCGCAAAACGACGTCAATCAATCGGTTTACGTTGTTACGACCAGCTGATCCATAAAGCCTAAATGGTTGCCAGAACTGTGATCAAAACGGTTCTCATCGCTGTGAGATCAATGTACTGTTGCGCGTGAAAATAATTCTGAAGACTATGATCACAGTGGTGGCTAGCGTGATAGTCCGAACTGTGATTCACGCGCATGATCGTCGTGAAGCACTAGCATGGTCTTCGTTAACACGTCACTTTCACATATTCTCGAGAATTTTGAAGTACTTTTTTCCCGTCACGTGCATCAGCACTGTGATTCGCGATGACCGCAAACGTTTTGTTCTCTCCGTGTACCTGCGGTACTCGTTCCTTCCTAATTAGGGCGACCTCCGGACGAACTTAGTCGGGACTAAGGTAGCCTCCTCTTCTGTCACTGACCTGAACCGGCCGTGGGGGAGGTGGCCTGGGTCCCCGACTACTAACGCGACACTTAAGCGCACCACCGACTATTCGTATACGCCCGTAACCCGAGGCCCCTTTTATTCTGTTTCCAGGGTACGACTCAAGGGTAACTCCTGAACCTCCACTTCGGATGACGCGGCCACGACGTCTTGCGAACCGACACGTTGTTATTTTTAGGTTAACCATCAATCACTTTCACTCTTCCGTACAAACGATACACGTTTCGAACACGCACACTATACTATACCTTTCAAATATACAACAATTACACTTAGAAATGACAGCGACGCACACCCGATCACTCCCACACGCACACACAATTACCCGACACTCACATTTAGCTCGTAAATAGAAATCTACACTTATGGGAAAATATACTAATTTCTCTCAATAATATCTCAACCGCTATTCGTTTTCTTGTAAAGCCTGTCCCAGCTCCGTACTATAGCAAGACTGTAGCGTCCGGTGGGACAACACGCAGGTTGAGCAGAACAAACCGTTACATGGCGCCCGAACAGGTTTTTCTTTGTTAAAATTCGCGTTACACCTACACAGTGGAGGTTCACCCATTCTATATTTTCCCCTACCTTCTTTACCTCCTCCTTCATCCAAAATCCCCTTTTACCCGTCCAAACGGTATAAAACAGCGAAACGCTCTCCAGTCGAGACATTTGAGCCTGTCCTTCGACAGAGGAAACATCGGTTTAGAAACTGATCAGCGAACCGCTCCGAATACGAACTGCAATTATATTGTTACTTACACCGAATTACTGCCGAACTTCGACCACTCTACCACGTCATCCGACTCCATGCCTGTTTCATGTATATGCCACCTACGAAAAGAGCAACTCCAAGAAGAGCTCCATAGACACGAGATCGACGCCGTGGGATTCCTCACAATCCTCCGAAAAAGACTGGTGAGTCTCGTCAGAGCCAATCCAAGGCTCTATCAAGACAAGGCGGAAGGCAACCCAAATGTGGCACGAGGACGAACTGAATACAGCAACATATAGATACAACAACATCGTATCACAATAACATCGACCAAAATCTTAGACCAAATGCGAAAGTGAAACTGCCACTTCGACGGCAAAAACGTCTACTGGTTTCTCGAAAGGCTAAAAGAACTCCAGAGAGTCTACAGCCTCTCCGACAACCAAATTCTAAAAGGCCTTCCAGAGCTCCTCAGAGTGGATGCCAAGCTATGCTTCCGCAACTGCGCAGTCGATCTCACCTCTCGGAACGACTTAGAGCAGATTCTGAGAAGATTTTACTTCTCGCAACATAAGCTCAGACAACTAGACCAGCAGATTTACAACCGACACAAATCCACAACTATGTAACAGATCTACTAACATTAACAAGAAGACGAGGAGGATTCATCTCCGAAAAGACAATGGAAATTTTCGACTGCAACAGGAAGCCAGGACTACGACTGTACTTCCGGCCCTCGGAGGTGAACATCCCTGACGCCCTAATCCAAAATGTCGAAGAGATACACTGCACTGCAAACAACGAGGCCATGCTCGGTCAAACTGCCGAAATGTCCTCTCCAGAGATTGCAAGCCTAGCAACAGTTGAAGGCGTACAACCGCTCGAAAAAACACAGATTACGGCTAGTGGTTCCAACACAGCTTAAACATCGTTACCGGCTGAGAAACCCAGACATCCAGGAAATAATCGACAATGAGGTATCACACAAGCTGAAGAAAGGAGTCAACCAACCATCCAACAGCCCTTGGAGCTCTCCAGTCGTCATTACACGCAGAAAGGACGGAAAACCTCGATTCTGTATCGACTTTAGACGGCTCAACCAGGTATCGAAAAAAGACGCCCATCCGATACCACAGATCAACCCTATTTTGGATAAGCTACGACGAGCTAAATACTTAACTTCCATTGACCTGAAAAACGATTATTAGCACGTAACGCTCACCGAGGAAAGCAAACTACTCACCGCCTTCAACGTACCCGGTAAGGGACTTTACAAATTCACCGTAATGCCTTTTGAATTACACGCAGCACAGTGGCAGGAAATGCACTTTTTTCGTTCAAAAGTCTTCAATTTTGGTCCGATTTTTATTTTATTTTTTTAAATTAAATTTAATTAAATTCTGAACAGCTTGACGCTCTGAACTTTGGTATCTTCTACTTGTTTATTAATAATTTTTTCACTCAAAGTATGGAAAAACGGAAACTTTTTACATAATAATTTTTTACGCTTTAATAACTGATTAGGTAAACGTTATATTGTCTTGAGTAAATGCTTAGGTACTTATAGAATACAATTAATTTGCTCATTAGTCCATTTATTTGTTATAAACAAATTTTATGTGTAAATTAAAATAGTCTTATTATCAGTCGAAAAAATTTCTGTTTACTAAAAGTGCTTCATATTGATGTAGGAATGATATATAACTACAAGAATAATTTTAAAGTTTATAATAAACATTGTTATTACAAATTCTTATGGCAAAATATTAAAATTTAAGATTTTTTCAAATTATAAATTCCTTCAATCACCAGGACGACTTCAGGTATTTCTTAAAATAATAAATATTTAGTAATAGTTGATAAAATATAACCATTTAAATTTTAATAAACAAATTAGATAAAGAAATTCCAAATTTTGGCCCTTTCACATAGACATTTTTTTGTTTTTGCCCTGGAAATGTTATAAGCTATTGAATAAATGACTGCTAGTCAAAAAAATATTAGAAAAGTTAACAATAACAATTGCTATAAATACTGGAAATCGTTTAAGCTATTGGATGAATGACTGCTAGTCACAAAAATATTATAAAAGTTAACAATAATAATTGTTATAAATAATTCTTATGATAAAATATTAAAATTTAAGGTTTGATCAAATTTAAGTTTTCTTTAACCGCTAGAGTGGCTACTGATATTCTTGAAAATGTATCTTTTATAATATTCAGTCAAATATAACAACTTAGATCTTTATAAACAATTTAGATAAACAAATTCCAAATTTTGTCAATTTCACGTAGAAAAAAATCTGGTTCCTGCAAATGAAGAATTTAGAAATAGAATTCTTTTCCGTAGCCATGGTATTCAGAGTTACCTTTGTTTTAATAACTTTCATTTGTTTCAATATTCCCTTTCAGAAATATGCGCATTGGACTAAGAGTTTTCTTTTCACAGTTTTATTCTTTTCTGCATTACATTATATTTGTTTTCTTTATTTGTTTCGTTTTCTAATTCTGGGATTTTGCTTGAAGAACAAAACCATCATAATGAAGAAATGGAAGCCATTGCTGTGGGGAAAGGTCTTTATTTGAAACCATATAATGGAGGATTAGGACGTCATCTAAAACCATATAATCAAGGAGGGGGACTTAAGTGCCAATCCAAAAACTTAAAGTGACGCTACCCCACCGAGCAATAACCGATGCAGATTTACTTAAATTCGCAAAATCTTAAAAAATTAAACATTTTAGAGGTGTTTTTACGCGTAATGGATTACCAAACTGTGGGCCAATTGAGTTATCTCCAGACAAAAATTTCGCTCTTCGTCTTGTTGAATTTTTAATGTTTAACTCAATTTCCAATGTAGAAATTGGAGAAAATAAATTGTACGTAGGTAAAGAAATAATTGAAATACCTACAGAAAGTTATGCAATAGGTGATACACAGCGCTAGCTACAGAATGTTTTACGAAAGAAGGGTGTTGAAATTCATATTAAGCCTGATAATAATACATTACCAAGTGAAATATATTGCAATCGAGATATAAATTTTGAAAAAACAACAGACTCAATTGCGCGTTTGATGGGATTTACACCAAGAATATTGGAACGTAATAAACTTCATGAATTGTACCAACCAGTATCTATAATTAAAATAAATGCTCTTAGAGTTGAATGTAACATACATCATTTCATACATTACAGGAACATATATCAATGGTCAAAAAGTGCAAACCATTCATGAATTTTGTCTCGTTGTACCACTAGGATATGAGATAGTGGAAGTCCCATCGCACATCATTTACTTGCCGATCCCCATCAAGCTCATCAAGCATCCAGTATCAAGATCATGTGCAGCTCCGTATAATTGATCAAGACGGACATTTGGTTAATTTTCGTGGAGAAATTATAACACTCAGACTGCACATCAAGTCTTCAAAATAATGGGTATTGTTTTCATTAAAAAGTTTGGATTCGGCTGTAATACATTAGTACCATGGATCAAACGCATCAGTCGACAACAATCTGTCAACGGGGTAACACCTAAAAAAGTGCTGCTGATGACAAGGCTGGGATTCTAAGTCACGTCACGCGTCAAAGGTAGAGAAGACAAAGAATCAAGATTTGTTTTGTTTGCAACTGTATTTTTGTATATCGACGTTTAATTTTTTGCCATTGCGGGAGAAATTTTAAATATTCGAACTCCCATAATTTTGGAAGAATCTACCGCTCATTGTGAAGTACATGCCGATCAGCCCTACGCCTCCTCAACTTTTAACATATTTAAGGAAGATTGACTAAAGCTAATGGAAATCCAGCTTCTAATACATCTTTAGTTAGTAATGGAATATCTCATTTATTTGAAGAGACAAGATACGAGTTCAATGCCTTTGAGATTGATAAAAACAAAAATGTGGCCTTTACCAGTTTAATGAAAAGTTACGTTTCCATGGATTTTAGCAGGAGCAGATTTGTTGAAAATGCTGGATGGCTTAATTTTACCAATGAACGAGCATTAGGCAATGAAAACGTGTATTATGATGTATCTATACCTCTTCGTATTATATTTGGTTTTATTGAAGTTTATCAAAAAATAATAGTTAATGCTAAGCATTTGCTCATATTGATTAGATTGAAAGGTGATACAAACGCTATTATACAAACAGCAACAGCAGCAGGGGATGCAGTTGCAGTTTTTGAAATATCAATAAATAAGGTGGAGTAGTTATTACCATCTGTAAGATTGTCAGAATAATGGAAATTCAAGCTACTGAAGGATATTGAAAAAGATGGACCAATTGAAATGAGTTTTCGTTTCTAGAAATTATATAAATATGCAGTTCTGTGGACCACATCTGAACATATTTGGACCGTAAAAACTTCTACTTACTTGGAAAAACTTAGATTTGTTATATTAGCCCTGGTGGACTGAAGGGACCTAAAGGAGCCTCAACAAAGTCCCCTTAAAGACCCCACTGAGTCCCCCTTCTGTTCCTTCTTTAAAAACTTTTAAAAAACAGGAAGATCAACTTTTAAATTGTTGAAAATCGGATTCTACGTTAAAATTTGCATTAGAAACACACGGAGTAATCGCAATTCTTCTTTTTGCAGCGTTAAAAATTAAAAAAATATAATGCATGTCATTTACATGGACCGAAGGCGACTTCAAGTGCATCTTCTTTTAGTTGCAGTTAATAAGCGTTCCGTCGGCCAATGCGAACCGTAAAACAAAACCAACGGCTGATCATAAGACCAAAAGACGAATGCATCAACTCGCCATAAAGATAGGCTGGGCAAGACAGTACGCGTCCCGCA
>NC_046660.1:145457986-145466019 GCF_010883055.1 Belonocnema kinseyi
TTAAGTTACTGCAATATGTAGATTGTAGACTATATCTGCTACATTAAGGTATATACACTAGTCCTAGGTCTCTCTTTCTATCTCTATCACTCCTACAATATATCCACATCACTCATCACGTTTATTGCCTCGCTTGTTTCTACACAAATATACAAGTTTTATATAATGTCAACTCTCCTTTGAGAATTAAATTCATTTATCGAAAATGAACATCAGTCTTTATCCACGTCCATTGTCTCCTGTGATTGCGTTTTATAGTCCAATGGAAGTGCATTGGTTGTATGAGAAAGCAGCATCCTCTTATCATCTCGTCAGCTGAGAGAAATTTTGTTTTTCTCAATCAAGTGAACTTCATCTTTCGGCTTCGCATTAATCGTTCAATACCATTAGCTTTCATGTTTCCCTCATCATTCCCAAACCTTTATAGGTGCATAGTTTTGATCTTAACCCAAAAAATTCAGTTCCAATTTTTTCGCTTTTTCATCCCTCTTAATACATTTTTCACCTCCTCGGTAGTGATGGGTGGTTATTCTTTATCAGGTGTTATGAGGGCAACACATAACTCCTTGAAGCTACTTATAGTTTCTGAGTCTTCGTCCAGTCTATGCTGTGCTTCGTAGACTTCTCTCCAAAATATTTGGACCTCTTCTGGTTTGGATGCGTGTTCGACAGTAACTGGAGGGTCTTGGAAGAGTCGAGATGGGCCAGAGAGAAACTGTTGATTTTCTCTGACCCACCTCTCCCTCCTCTCTAGACTTCTCTTATCGTCAGATAGTATCCGTATTCTTTCAACAATATGCTGCCTGATGGTCAGCAGCTTTGACTTGTTAAGTGTGTGATAACGGGTCCGGAGTTCGCGCCCGAACTTTCGAACCTTGGCGGTGAAATTCCTGCCAGATGTGATGTATTCAATCACACATTGAATGCGGGACGCGTACTGTCTTGCCCAGACTCTCTTTATGCCAAGTTGATGCATTCGTCTTTTGGTCTTATGATCAGCCGTTGGTTTTGTTTTACGGTTTGCATCGGCCAAAGCTCTCGCTGCATCCACAATAATTGATAGCCCAGAGGTCGGATTCACCGGAAAAATGTCCACAAAGCTCGTCATCCATTTCAGCCAGATCTTTAGGCTTGAGAGAAACCTTGGTGTTAATGCTTCTCCGAGTCGTAAGGCATCGCTCTTCATCTACTGGATGCCTGCAAGCGATTGGTCTTAGTCTCGCCTCTCTTTCTTTGTTGCCGGCTTGTTCTAGCTGTGGTAGAGTAGGCGTTCCGCTTACATAGCCCCTTTTACGGAATAGTTCAGCAAGGTTTCGCAGACGTTGCTGCGAAAAGTTGGCCGAACCATTGTCGGGAGCCCTGCGCTTTCTGTTGTTTTGAACCGCACTTACTGCAACTATGTTTGTTGTTGTGATTGTTGCCTATTTATTTTTGTAACCATATTCAGCAGAAACCCTTGGTACAGGGACCCTCTATCCGCAACCCGAGGACGCGTTCGGTGGCTTTGTCATAGGTCCTTCAGTTTGAGCTATGAATTACTTATCTTTAAGTACGTTTCCGGATTTCCCAGTAACTGCATATCGAAGCACAATTTTAAGAAAGTGCATTTCTACCAAATTGAAAATTTTCTATTTTACTTTTTCTCCAACCGAGAATATAAGCGACCGCTCTCTTTCAAATTTGCCACGGAACTGTTAAGGAAAATACAAGACAATGTAGGGGTCGACTTACGACTGCGTCATATACGAGAGTCGTTAAAAATCGTCCCGTTTAAGATTCTCCGAAAACCCATAAATACACACATATATATATTGAAAGTCAAGAAAATTTCAATTCCAAATGTGCAGAATTGGAGAAATATAAGATGTAGATCCAGAAAAAGAATTTTAAAAAAAGATCAAAAAGACTAATTTTCAAGAAATATTCAAATCCGAATCACAGCCAAAAACAGGTATTTTCGATAAAACAGTTGAATTTTCAACAATATAGATAGATTTTCGCTTGAGAAGAAAATGTCAAGCAACTAAAACAGATCAGTTTTCAATCAGACATTTATACCCGCAATTAAAAAAAATTGAATTTTCCACCTAATAAAAAGAATTTTTAAACGAAAAGAATGAATGTTGACAGAATTGTCGAATTTTGAAGAAAATGATTCAGTTTTGAGCCAGGTAGGATAATTTTTGACAAAAAAAAGAACCATTAACAACAAATTTCATTGTAGGCGTCGCGACTAGAAAGAATAAGTATGCACACATATTCATATATACACACACACACACACACACAAATAAACATGAGCATACACACAAATACATATATATATATATATATATATATACATCTTCTCTTTTGTGTTTATTTTAGGCCTATTTCTTTGAATTTACAATAAAAAGCGAGCCCCCCCCCCCGCCACTGGTTCAAAATCTCGGCGTTATTTTTAGTTTGTAGGTTTAAATTTCCTTTGTTTTCTTCCTTTTATCGTGAATTTATAATGAATTGCTATGAATTACTTATCTTTAAGTACGTTTCCGGATTTCCTAGTAACTGCATATCGAAACGGCATTCAAAACTATTACACTATAATACCATATTTTATCCAAAAACGCATCGTCTTTCATGCCCAAATCACACGAAAAAGTCTCTAACGAAATTGATAGCGACATCTCATACTTAATTCGAAAGACAATTTTTTCAGTGCGGTGCACACAAAATGCGCCAGAGGTTAGAGTTTTACCTGCTAGCCAGACTCTCCCTCGTCCTTCGCTTCCTGAATTACTCCAGCTACCAGAATACAATACCTTTCCGACTAATGGAGTGGTCCTCCTACTTTTTCCTGCATAATATTGAAATATATGGACCATGTACTTTTCAAGTGATGATAAATGAAATACGATATCTAGATTTTCTTAATTTTGCAATTAGTAATTTTGAAATATTATATTCAAAATCTACTATTTTTGGCGACTCCAACGATATTTTATTCGCCTTAAAACGTCCAAATTTGGATTAAGAGATGAGAAGAGAAACGCCGTAACCAGATTCTACCATTTTTTCAGTTCTTTGGAAACTCATGGAAGTATCGATGTTATAATATTATTATTATAAAATAATTAATTATGTTATTTATATTTTAATTATATCTGAAATAGGAAATAAAATAATCAATTTTTCATTTTTAAAAATGAACTATATTTCGTAAATTTCAAAGACAAGTAGAATATTTTAGAGCGGAATGTTTCAATTTGGTAAGATTGAAACATAAAAAATAAAATCGAGTGAATTCCAGTTGAAGCTGTGAAAAGATTGACAAAGAATGTAAAAGGCTATAAATATTTTTAAAAATGCATACGAAACATGAGTTATCGTCAACAGAACTTTATTCAAAATTGTAACGCTCGAGTTAAGCAGTTTCATCAATTTGCACCAAATTAATTAATAAGAATAACGTTTTTGTATTGATATTATTTATATATTTATATAATTATATTGATAATTAGGTCATTAATTAGATTATTTATTTTATTATTATTCGTTTCCAAATAATAAAAAAGATGTAATTATAAGTATTATTTCAATATAATTACAAATTAATTACTAAACACTATACTCCATAATAGAGAGTAATTTTATTAGTCCAATTAGTGATTAAAAGTTAAATTTCTTTTGTTTTAAGTTCTTTCAAATAAGCTTTTCAAGGGAAAGAAGTTGCGAACAATTTTCGTCGATTTTATCTGTTGTACTAGTTTCTGAAATAGCGGTGTTTTATGTAAGTGGGGCAGTTATGTTGTTTCACAATATGTAAAATGATGATGAATTTAAAAAAATTTAATTACAAATTTTATCATTTTAAGTTATAATTTTGGAATTTTCGAATATGCTGTTTAGGTGTTTCAATCTTCAAAACAGAAACCTGTTTTCATATATTATTTAGTAGACTGCTCCTATTTAGAAAGCAATTAGTGCTGTTTGATGCAGACGTACGGTTTATGTTATTATAAGCAAACATGATAATTTATTGCTTTTTGAATATCCCGAAGGTTCCTACCTATTTGAATTCAAGACTTTGGCCAAATCATTAGAACTGAAACTTGAAAATGTGTGATTTAGTGTTAATTGATTTTTGATGTAGACTACTCGTATTGCTCTATTATTTCATCATTTTACCAACTATGTTGCTGTAATTTCTTCTTAAATAAGCTTGCAATCGACATTCTCTGTCAGTTTAGTTTTTTAACTTTTGCGAGAAAATCTAATGTTTGAGTGACTTTTATTAATTTTTAAGTGAATTTTGAGTGTTTTTTGAGAGACTTGCAATAGACTAGATTGTGGTTTTATCAAAATGGGATCAAAGACCATTTTCAGGGAAAAGGCAAAGTGCTTGTTTTAATGGATAAATTTAAATTCAGCAAATGCAATGTGATTAAATCTAGCGGAGAGCCACGCTGGCGTTGTGCGAACAAAAATTGTTCAGCGTCCCAATACACATTGGGAAGTGTCATTGACTTAGTGTTTTCTCGAAAAGAAGGTGATCATAATCACCAAGCATTAAGTGATCAAGTGCTTACCAGAAATGCTATAAGCAACAAAGTGAAACGGAAAGCTGAAGAAAAATTATTCGAGAGGCCAGCCAAGCTGATTCATCGCGAATAAGACGCGAATTCGATTCCGAATTTAACAAAATATCGGAAATAATATTTAACATGCCAAAATGGCGAAGACTGGAAAACTTCCAGCATCAGCTGCAGATGTGCACGACTACTTGAATTCCGTTAAAATGAAAAATACAGAAGGGGAGGAATTACTTCTCCATAATGATAAGGAAAAAAATATTGTAATTTTTTCCTCCGACAAAAACTTGAAATTTCTATGTGACAATCAGGGGGTTCTACTGGCAGACGAGACTTTCCAATTTTGCACAAAATTCTTCCTGCAGTTGTTCACCATACACTGGTATCTAAGTGGTTTCTACATTCCACTTGTTTTTTGCTTATTGGCGGATAAAAAGCAAAGCACATATGCAGAGGTTTTTCGGACACTGAAGGAGAAATGTAAAAAAAAGGACTGGCAACATTTCAACCCGTAAATATAGTCTTAGATTTTGAAATGTCCATGCATTTAGGTATAAGGGACAATTTCGACAACGTTAGCATCCTCGGATGTTGGTTTCATCTAGGTCAGACATGGTAAGTTACAAAATATGTTTGAAAAAATCTTGCGGTCCTAATTTTTATATTTGAATAGATGCCAATTTTTTAAATTTATAGAGGTTTAAAATGACTTCCCAAAATGGTACAGATTTTTATTTATAGTGTATTTATTCATTTAAATTATTTTATTATTGTTCAAACAATTGTAATTGTTTAAGTGCAACTTTAAAAAACTATCTTCTAATTTTTCAGTTTATCAACCTAATACTAATCGTTCAAACAATTTTCATTTGTTTCAAAAAATTATTACCTTGTAATATCGAAAATTAGTGGTGTTTTCTCAATGCTTTGGCTTAATGTATGAATGGGAACACATATTTCTGAACATATTCGTTGTTTTCAACTTCATAAGTACATTTTGACATGCATTAGTATCATTAGACTAACTAATAACAACGAATATGATCTAAAATAGGATTTCAAATTTTTTAATTATTCCCTAAGAGGAAGAATATAACAATAATTTACGATATTACGAGATAATAATATTTTTATCAAATAAAAATTGTTTCAACAATTAATAATATGTTGAAAATCTTAGAATTAGAACAAAGTAATGGAACTTATATTGAAAAAATAAACAAATATGCATTTCTGCCTTTTTCCTGTTAAAAGTTACATTTATACAATTGAAGATTCGGCTGGAATAACGTTGTATCAACACATATTTTGTATCCATAGACATGTATATAAGTGTCGACAAAAAATTTCAAAATTGAATTCGGCACATTTTATTTATTAGTACATTTTCTTGATAATTTAAAAAAATGTTATGCGTTTTTAAAGCAAAATATTTAAGAAAAAAGAATTCAATAACATTTTTTAAAAGCTTATTAAGAATGCATTTCATTTTATAAAGGGAAAATTAAAAAATTGACCATTAAAAATGTTTTAAATAAAATAATTGGGAATGCAAGGAGGAAGCAAACAATTATTTTTCATCCGATTACAGAATTCTTGTTTCTTCTGATTTCGAAATATTTTATATTTGAAAGAAAAATAAAGTATCGAGTACTTTTTTAAATAGGTCATATTTAAACTAGCGATCAATTTTTTCTACAGATTTTTAATTACTTTTTAGGAATTGTTATTTTAAATTCAAAACTAAGTTAAAAAGTATTATACAATAATTAAATAAATCGAAAACTGTGCGTTTTACAAAGGTTTTTAAATAACAGAAAATATTTATTTGTTACTGAGATTATTAAAGCGTTTTTCAACTCAAAAATTCTTTATTTTTTATATGCTTTAGATAGTTTTGAGCGGATTAAATTTTTAATGAAAAAAGTATTGAGCCCTTTGTAAAATAAGTGAAGTTAAATTATTTTTTGCATATTTTCAATTGTTTTTTTAGGAAAGCAATTCCATATTTAAATCTTTGTGAAAAACGTATGAGAAAATAATTCGATAAAGTGAATACTGCGCATTTTATTGGCAATTTTTGTTTATTGTTCATTACTTTTAGATATTCTATAACATTTAAAAATATATTAAGAAAAAAAGTATCGAGACTTTATTGAAATAAGTAAAATTCAATTCTAACATTTTTCTAAATAAAGAATGGAATATTAAAGTTGAGTTCAACAACTTTTGGTTTGAAGTGGATTGAAGCTCACCATATGACTTGGTACGAACCTGCCTTAAAATTCTTACCCGAGATTTTGCCACAGACATCCAATTGCTTCGATAGCGAAGTCGGTAGAGCGCGCGGTTAGAACACACTAGTTTGGGTAGTTTAGGTAGGGTTCAATCCCTGGCGAGTGTGATTTTTCAAGGCGTCTAGGCGTACGATTATATGTGTAAGTAACAGTCTGCGCGAATTACGTATTTTAATAATTTACAAAATGAAGATTATATAACAATAATTTCGAAAACAATTTTTTTTTCGTTGAGAAATAGTGTTCAGTTGAGGCACTAGTCTATTACTCCGATACTACATATTCTTAGATTAAGAAAATATATTCTTGAACTGTATCAGAAATGATTTCTTGGAAGTAAACTATGTTCTGCATTTGAATGCATCTCTATAGGAAGTAACACAATAAAGTTTTCGAATCATAAAATGCTATATTCTATCTAAGAATACATTTTCTCAGATTAAGAAAATGTACGATTATTCCTAGCGTACGGTAGCAAGTATTTATTTATTTGGAACACGCTCATATTCTATCGTCCCCATTCGCACCTGCGATTGACTTGAATCAAGTAATATTTACTTGATTCAAGAACAATTTTTTTTCAGTGTAGAATTAGATATTTTCTAGATAATCAAGACTTAGTCCTCTTTTCAGTTAAATCTTTATTCGGAGCAGAACATTGGCTAATTCCAATAGTTTTTGTATAAGGTCTTTTTACATTCTCATCATTTATGATTGAGAAAGTATTAGAATTGTCGGAAATTTGACATCAGACTTTTTCAACGGATCTCCACGTTTTGAGACCCCCTGAATCCGAAAATTAGGTTTTCATGGTGGCGTCTGTCTGTCTGTCCGTCCGTAAACACGATAACTCTCGAAAAAATAACCGAATCAAATCCATCTTTGGCACACTTTTTCTAGGTCCTAAAAGAAAGGACGAGTTCGTTGACCAGCCATTTTTGATAAAAATTCAAAAAGTGAGCGCATTTTGAAAAATTTTAAGACCACTTTTTTCTGAATTTGAAAATTCTATGTACGGATATTTATATTATTGAAAAGGAAAAACAATTTATCCTCATGACTCTTTTCGATAAAAAGAAAATTCTCAGAGTTATAGCGTTTTCAAAATTTTTTTAATCAACCGAAAATCAAAATTTGAAGCCGAAAAACGCACGATATGAAAAAA
>NC_046660.1:145466119-145468007 GCF_010883055.1 Belonocnema kinseyi
TAATCAGATTCTTTGAATATTTTGAATGGTGGATTTCTTGAGCTTTCAATCATTCGATAATATTCTTGATCAGTTTCTATTGTCTCTGTTTTCTTTTTTTTTTGGCCATACATTCCAAAATTTGCATCACAAGAGCAGTACGAATGGTCTCGCACAGGATATAGATGTTGAATCTCAGTTTGCAAGTTTTCGGACAACAAAGATAAAAAAATCATAAAGAAATAGTTCTTATTTTGTCCTCCACAACCATCAGAAAATAAACAGATTTTATTATAATAATCGATTTGTAACTCCCTTATTATAGAATCGTAAAGCAAATTGCACACAGTGTTAGCTCCTTTTTTGAGTTTCCCTTCAAGAAAAAAATACATGTAGCTGTTTTTGCTTTTATTGAACGTGTTAACGTTAAATACATGTAACTAAATCAGTCTCTTTTAAAATTGTTCTGAAACCGGAATTTTCGGAAGAGGTAAGTTTTGACCGAAATCAAATTCAAGACATAACACGTGTTTTTCTTGACGCATAGATTTTTTCGAGGTTTTATGTTGATCCACGCTTTTTTTATGACTCTCAAAATCTGAACTATTATTGTGATTGTTTTCTTGTTGGTAGCAAAAGTTGCAAACGTCGGTTCGTGGTTTTGAAAAAGTGAAATTTAAATGATTATTGAAGAATTTTCTGTAAGTTGATTCACCAAAGGGAGGATTTTTTTTTCAGTTTTGTTTGTATAATATTCAAGAAACAAATTGTACAAAGATGTCAAGGTTAATTCAGGATTATCAAAATATAGTAAAGAAGACCTTTCACGTTTGTAATGTGACTCAGAACGCGGTATCGATAAACAATGTTCTCGAATCATTTCTTTCAACTCGTCTGTTAATCGAACTGAATTATTATTACTACTCTTACCACGCTCATCTTTGAATGACTGATTGTTTTTTATCTTGCTTTAGACTGTTGTGAATCTACCTCTTTTAATTTTCAATAAAGAACACAACAAATTTTGACAAACGCTTTCGTAAATTGTTTTATGGTGAAAATGATACTCCCACATCGTGATCTTGCTTGTGCCATTTTCTGAACAATTAGATCCCTTCATGGTCATCAATCTACTTAAAATATAATTTTGCGCCGTATATTCGCCTGATGATTTCCAAAAAAATTCAAAAAATTCTTTCTGTTCGGAATCTTCAATTTTTTTATAGCACTCTCTTGGACAGCAGAACTGAATCGGTTCAAATTCCTTTGCATCGAAGTTATTATTTGAGCGCGATACATACTCGTTTCCCTGTAGGTTTGAAAATTCATAATCTTTCTGCAATGGAAACTTTACCAAATAGGAAATCGTTTAAATGTTTGTCTCTGTTGGCTATTTTCGTAATTCGATCTACGATAAGTTTTTGAATTCTTTAGGAAAATGTTGGAAAATCATTCATTTCCTTTTTTTTTTAAATATAACATTTTTTTTTTGTGAATTCTTGGATATGAATTAGGATTTTCTCGATTCCAAATTTAAAAAAATGCAATTTCTAGTTTGATTTATACTGGCAAGAAAAGAACATTAACATGTGAAATCAAAGAAATATTATTTTAGCAAAATTTCGAAAAAAAAGCATTAATATTATCCCATTAGATGCACTTATATTGGAAAGAAAAAAATGTTTCAAAATAATATTTTGAAAAATTGAAGTGTACCTTATTTCTGGCGACTTTTTTTTCATTTTTTATCCAAAAATCCTCGTTTCTCCTTTTTTTTCTTGAATTCTTTACATTTTCCATGGAACTCATTGCAAAACGTTTTTTTTCTCGAAAAAAATTAATGTTTAAAAGAATAATGATGAAAAATTAAAGTAATATAGATTGAATCTCAATAAATTGCTTCTAGATA
>NC_046660.1:145468107-145469664 GCF_010883055.1 Belonocnema kinseyi
TAAAATCTTTGATGAAATATGATAGGAAAAAAACGAAAAATCTGTGATATCGCTGATAAATTATAATTCATACGATTGTGCTTATTTTATTTATGGTAAACAGTATTTTTCATCAAAACTTTGACAAGGATTGAGAGTCACATCAAATCGAAAAAAAATTTTGATAAGTTGAAAAATGGCTGTTCAGCGGCGATTTAAGTTTTGAAAAACATGGATTTTTCGATTCAAAAATCATCAGTTTTTATTTTTTTAACGGAAACTATAATGTTTACGAAAAAAGTTTAAACGGGTACATGCATTCATTTTTGAAAATCTATCGAGCAGTATTTTTCATTTTTCCAAATTCGGACTTTTGATTTTGACTCGTAATGTCACCGCGCAGACAATACTTTTACGCGTTTTCGAGCGCTCAGCGAGTTATTGCATCCAGGGACTCAATTTAGAATATGAAGACGCATATAAATACTGCCATCTAAAAGAGATCTCTTTGATGAAGTCTTTTGCAAGCATTCCAAATGTAAAGAAGAAATATCCGAGCGCGAAGCATGAGGTGTAATTATGTTAATGTTTCCAAAACATTTACACTTAACATTTTCTTTTTTATCAATAATATTTGGAAACATTCTGACTAAAAAGCACATACGAGCTATATTCCATTTTTCTTACAGAAATCTGGAATGTTTTAATATTCTCAATGTAGCTCATAGTGCTTTTATGTCAGGAATGATTTAATTATAAAAATAAGTATTACATTTGAAATCTAGGTCAGATCTAGATCTACTACATCTTACTAGATTCACTAGAACGCGCCAGTACCACTGGTGTAGGTAGCGGCTAGTCGATTGGAGCGTTACATTTGCGCACTGCCCCAGCATATTTTGTCGAGATAGCGCCAGCATAGACTCGTAGCTGTCTAGGTTGGAACAGTATAGCGCCATGAATTATTTCCACACGGGATGCACAATATTTGTCGTATCATTTTTTTTCCTACCTTGCATAGTTTGACCGCAAAATTCAAATTTTGATTTTTTATTAGTTTTTGTGTGGTCAAGATTAGAGTATTCAATTTTTCGGAAAAATTCAAAAAGTCGATATGATAATCTTGTAGGTCTATTGAAAAGTAACATTTTGCTTTTTAAGTACTATGAAAGAATGTACACACAATTTTTAAACCATGAAAAAATGTGTACTCAACAATTTTCAAAATGAGTTTGCTTTCAGTATTTTTATCCAAAATGTCTGAGTAACGAACTTGGCTTTTAGCTGAGGTCACTAAAAGAGTGTACCAAAAGCCAATCTAATAGATTAATTTTTTTCAAAAGTTACCGCGCTCAAAGACAGACAGACAGACATAACGACAGACAGATATACATACAGATATACACATTCATTAAAACCTGGATTTTGGATTCAGGGGGTCTTAAAAGGTGGGCCTTTTGACAAAAATTAGGGGGGTCAAATGTTATACAGATCTAATACCTTCTCTGATGAGAATGTAAAAATGATATATCTGTCATGAATAATTTTTGGATAGTTCTGTTTTTAGTTGTAATCATC
>NC_046660.1:145469764-145477585 GCF_010883055.1 Belonocnema kinseyi
AAACTGACAGAGGAAGAGGAGGTTAATTGCGCGCATCGAAATTTATTATCACGTTTACATCTCTCAATTCAAAGGTCCACTATACGAAATTTCGCGCATTTAGAACGAGTGGAGGTAGCAGCGGAGAAGGGTTATCGAGTTGCTAAGACATTCAGACCTCCCCCAACACCAGAGCGATAGTTACTGCTGGACTTAGCGTATCATGAGCCTAACTATCGTCCAAAAATTAAGCATAGGAGTCAAAAGGATCCAAATTCTAATAAACTTTTCAAAAATTATAATCCTATTAATAACCCGTTTTTATCCGTAACGAGCGAAGCACAGGGCCCAGAATCCACTCTCAAGGATGGTATAGCTTATTGGAATTATGGACGGCAAGGCCATCGTCACCATCTTTGTGATGAACCAAGAAGTATATATTGTTTTGGTTGCGGTGGGAAGTACGTAACGTAGCCTTTCTGCCGCAATTGCTCGGGAAACAACAAAAGAATCGTTAAGCGGGTCCACAGCGATTTTTAACCTTTCTGAAGTTTCTGAAGAAGTTACGTTTCCTTTGGAACTAGAAAAAAGGGAAAAGCCTACCAGGTTAGGTTAGATTATAAACTATCGAGCGAGCAGCAATCGCTCTCTTACGACGTTGTACCCAGTCAGTAGTCCCAGTGCGCCTACAGAGGGAACGCCACGTCACCCATCGGAGGATTTGAGCCATGTTTCCCGTTTTTCGTTTGACGTTGACTGCGAACTCGTCGTATCAGCGGGTAAGAATTTTCAAATATCTAGTTGAACAAAACCTTTAAGACCCCCCTTTTTTCTCTCTTCAGTTGGCCAAGATTTAGTTGATTTAGTGAGATTTAGTTGCCCAAGAAAGCCCTCAAGTTGATTTTGTCTATAATTAAGTCCCCCACCAATAATTTTAAAGGTTAAGTTTGTCACGTGGCCAAGAGGTTTCGTGAGATTAACTGTTCAATGTTCAAAGTTTAAGATTATTAATTTTGTGCAATTTTTTCTATATTTCTAGTTTGGCGATAGTGTTGTGAATTTTGTTATTTGTTATTTGTGACTTGTGATATTTGACTATATATTTTGTTGATGATGTATTTCTAACCTATGTATTATTTCACCATGTATACGATTTCATAAATTTGTTGTTGTGTGCCCCATGCTCTGGTTCTTGTAATAAGTCGCCCCCCCCCCACACATAAAAAGAATTATTAGCCGTTTCTGAGAGATAAAAATAGTATCTTTAATCCCCCTTTTCAAAATGTGTTTATTAGAATGAGGTGTTACCCCCTATAATACAAATTTATTCGCATACTCCACAACCCTATGTCTCAGAGAAGTTGCCCCCTCCCCCTGTTCTTTTTTTGAAAATTAATAGTTGCTTTTTAAAAATGACCCCTTTTTGAGACGTGCCTTTTAGAACGAGAAATATTCTTGTAACTCGTAAATTTACTTATTTGCCCCACAGTCCTTATGCTTGTTTAGTTGCCCCCCCCCTCCTCTTTCATTTTGTATCTGATAATAATCTGTTACTTTCTACCTCTTCAACTCATTCTACGAAAAACGAAACGCGATAAATTGAGTAAGGCTTGATTCTATAACTCTGCGAAATCATGGAACACCGTAAATAGAAACTGTTAAATTGTTAGGAATATTATACCCCGAAATCGTGATTCATTTTGTTGTAATAATTTTAAAGCATTCATGAACGTCAGTTTATAGTTCTGAAATCAAGAGAATGTGATTTAATTAATTCTGGTCAATCATAAGACTATCGTAAATAAATTTTAACTGTGCTATTTTGCTATATAATTCGGTAGGTTTTTATTCACGAGTAAGAGACCCTTACCTTTCTAAAACCACTCCCTTTACCGAATTATCCTACTTTTGATTTAAGTTAGCGGGAAAGTAATATGGAAGTTCATATTCCGGTACACCATAACCTCAAAATGTAATTTGTTTTAGTCAAGTTAAATTTAGAATTCGAAAGTAAGAATTCTAGTTTTGTTGAGTTTTGAGATTTCGCTTAGTCGTTTATGTTTTATTCGTTTCTTTGACCCATGAAAGGTCTGGCGCCCAACATTTTTTGTTAAGAGGTTATTTTGAGATTACGGTGCCGAAGGTGTATTAATTCTCTTCGTCAAAAAGACATTAATATCACAATACTTTCTGATAAAGACGATTGATTTATTATAATTCATCGATATTTATATATTCTTGGATGACATATTCTTATCTGATCTCTAGAATAAACGACAATGATCGTGTATTGCAGTTCGTAGTAGACGCGTCAGATTCGAAATGGCTGATATTGAGGATCGGAATATACTTCCATAAGGACGAAAAACTCGGAGTCAGGACTTTACATTGTCCATTTTATTTGTTTCTATACAAATAAGAATTGTTTGTAACTAACAAACAATTCTTTTGTTAGTTTTGTTCCTGACACAAACAAGTAAGCTTAGCACTGAACAACGAAGAATCTATTTGAGTCACTGTTTCCTGTTTGCAAGTCATAGATCCTCTTTTTATGGCGCCTCACTGGCGCCATGACCCATTCACGATTCGAAAAATAGCCCAAGATCTCAAGTTCCTAACCTCAAAATCCACTTTGGACAGTGAACTCTGCAATATCTTTGTTTAAAGATTTAATATAGTTAAATTCTGATAAAATACTCACATATAGACTTCCTAAGCCGCAAGAAACTTATAGTATTCGTAGAATTCGCGTAAAATAATAACACAGGCCCACAAAAAAAAGTTGTCTGCACGCGGCAAGTGACTAGGCTAAACTTATGGATTTTGAGCCGTTGAATCCGAATATGGCCTCAGAATTTGTTCTACACGTTTCAGTTTTCCCCTAAATGCAAAAAGTAAGGAAAAGCCAAGGGATTTTCTAGTCACACAGGCCATACAAAAAATTTGTCTGCACAAGACAAGGGACTAGGCTACCCTTGTGGATTTTGAGCCGCTTAATCCGAATCTGGCTTCATAAATTGCCCTACACATCTCAGTTTCCCCCTAGATGAAAAAATAGGGAAAAGCCTGGGGATTTTCTGGTCACACAGGCCGTATAAACAATTTGTCAGCACGAAATAATTGACTAGGTTAATCACTTAACCAGTGTGCCTAATGTTTTCCCTAGCTAGGATAAATCTAGGGAAATTAAAGCTCTTGTGTCTGTTATACAGACTTATAAAGTAAAAAATAAGAAAAATTCTATTTTCCCTGCAATTTTTGCGCTCTCAATCTAAATTTGATCACTAAATTTGTCGAGAATTTACCATTTTATCCCTAGATGCAAAAAGTAGGTAAACGCCTAGGGATTTTCTGTTCACACAGGTCATACAAAAATTTGCCTGCAAGAAACAAATGACTAGGCTAACCTTATAGATTTTGAGCCGCTGAATCGAAATATGGCCTTAGAATTTCTCGTACACGTCTCAATTTTCCCCTAGATGCAGAAAATTGGCAAAAACCTAGGGATATTCCTGACGTCATTTTGATAATACCAGTAAACGCGAAAATAGACACATAGATGATATATTCGTAAGTGTCCCAACTTATAAAGACTTAATTTTATACAAAGAAATTCTCTAGTGTATCTTCTGTTTTCTCTAGCTTGGGTAATTGTAGGGAAACTAAAGGTCTTTTTCATATTATATAGATTTGTACGGGGGAAACCAATACAAAATCCTTTAAAGATTTGCGTGCTAAATCTACATTTTAAACATAAATTTTTCGGGTTTGTTCCATATTCTCTTCAGATGCAAAGTGTAGGGAAAAGCCTAGGGAAATTTCGGTCACGCAGGCCCACCAAAAACAAATTGTCTGCACGCGATAAGTGACTGGTATCGCACGCAAAACTGTATAGGATATTAGGTTTTTGTTATTTTTTCATGTGTTAATCTATATAATCTGAAAAGGCCCTTCAATTTCCCTAGTATTACCCAAGCTAGGGGAAATAGAAGGCACACTAACAAATTTCTGTGGATAAATTAAGTCTCTACAAGTGTTGCACTTAAAAATATAATATCGATGAGCCTATTTTTGCGTATACTGGAATTATCAAAATAACGTGCATGTTATCCCTAGGGTTTTTCTTATTTTCTGCATCTAGTGGGAAGTTGAGACGTGAAAGATCAACTCTGAGGCCAGATGTGGATTCAGCGGCTTTAAATCCATAAGAGTAGCCTAGTCACTTGTTTCGTACAGCTAAATTTTGTGTATGGCCTGTGTGACCAGAAATCCCCAAACTTTTCCCTACTTTTTGCATCAAGGGAAAAACTGAGACGTGTAGGAGAAGTTCTGAGGTCATATTTGGATTCAGTGGCTCGAAACCCATAAGGGTAGCCTAGTCACTTGTTTCTTACAGGCAAGTCTTTGTATGGACTGTGAGAACAGAAAATCCTTAGGCTTTTCTCTACTTCTGCATCTAGGGAAAAACTGAGACGTGCAGGACAAATTCTAAAGCCAGATTCGGATTCAGCAGCTCAAACTCCACAAGGGGGGCCTAGTTACTTGCCTCGTACAGACAAATTTTTTGTATGGCCTGTATGACTAGAAAATCTCTAAGCTTTTCCCTACTTTTTGCATCTAGGGGAAAAATGACGCACCGGAGAAATTCTGAGGCCATATTCGGATTCAGTAGCTCTAAATCTTTAAGGGTATCCTAGCCACTTCTCTCGTGCAGACAACTTTTTTTTTGTTTGTGTGTCTGTGTAATTATTTAATATTTATTGATTCTATACATTCATAATCAATTGCATTTTAAAACTATTTGAAGCTTCCCGACAGAGAATTTATTAGTTCTGAAAGTATTTGCTGAAAGGGTCTTAGCGCCTTGGAGTTTTAGTTCATAAAACGGCGCATGCCATTACAACAGAGGCGCTTCTTTATTAAATTTTTTTATGAAATTTGTTTATAACTATCAAAAAAATTATAATTTAGTATTTGATTACAACGAAACATTAATTTCACTCGATTTCGCAGGGAAAACGTGATGAAAAGAACTTTCAGGCTTCGACGTACAGCATAATCGATTTTATTCATAAATTTGTTGATAACAATTGAATAGACTGCATAAACTTCATCTAAGTAATTAGGATCTGTTAATCGATTGTAAATCCATCAATGATGATTACGTACATAGTCGAGCTTTACGAGATACAATTTGTAATAACATATTTTGACCTAATACGTGCTGTTTTAGTTATAGAATAAAGTTTAAATTTTCTCGGATGAAGAATAATTATGTCTAATGAGATTGTCGTTATTCACTTACTTCCCAGCGGGCACCGGAACATCGTAAAGACGTCCTTAGGACTTCTTTAAATGTCCTGGGACATTCTTAGACATTGGCGTCTAAGTCCCAAGTTCGTTATAAAGACAACTTTAGGACGCCCTAAAAACGTTCTATGCCTGGCCTAAAGTTGTCTCAAAGATGTCCGCAAGGCTGGTCCTGAAGACGCCCCTAGAAGACCTGTAAGAGACATGATTATTTTTTCACGCTAAAAAGTGAAAGACCTCCATGTGGCACCAGGACATCAAAAGGACGTCCTAAAAACGTCTTTATATGTCCTACGATATTGTGAGTATAGCGTAAGCCATTAAAAGTATGAAATTCAATGTCGAAACAGAATAATATTGTAGGGCTTTAGAAAAGCAACACTTTTTTCTACCGACTATTTTCATATCGTGCGTTGCTTGGCTTACAATGTTAATTATCGTTTGGTTTTTGAGGGTTTGAAAATGTTATAACTTTAATAATTTTCCTTTTACCGAAAAAAGTCGTTGAGATAAATTGTTCGTGTTTCTGAGTTCTACGGAAAACCATACAGAGAACTTTCAAAAGTTGTTATTCTAAAAAAAGTTGTTATGATAACATTGTAAGGCTCCCCGAAAGAAACATTTATTCACTCTTGACTTTTTTTCAAATCATGCGTTGCGTGGCTTAAAATGTTAATTTTCGTTTGTTTTTTAGGATATTTAAAATACTATAACTCTGAAAATTTTGATTTTATTGGAAAAAGTCATATTAATAAATTGTTCGTGTTTCTAAGTACTATGGACAACCGTAAATAGAATGTCCAAATCTATAAAAAAACATGGTTTCGAAAATTTTTAAAATGTGCTCAGTCATTGAGTTTTTATACAAAATGGCTGGTTAACGAACTCGTTCTTTCTTTTTGGGTCCTGAAAGTGTGCCGAAGCACACAATATTACAGACTACAGACAGACAAACAGCAGACACCTTCATAAAAATAGTTTTTTGTTCTGAATCAGGGAGTCTCAAAACGTGGAGATTTGATGAAAACCGACCATGTCAGATTTTACGCAAAACCAATAGAATAACCTTGTCACCCCCGTTTAAAGTTCGTTTAGGTACACTGTGATCCTTTATAACATTCTGAGCACGTCCGTATGTTGTCCTCAGGACGTCCTTGATAACATCCTGAGGATGTCCTCAAGACATTCCCAATAACAGTATCACTTGCCTTGAAAAAGTTCACCTTGGATTTCTTATATATATATATATATATATATATGAATATCCGTACAGAATTTTTTCGAAAGTTATCGTCCTAACAAAAAAACCATTCACGGATGGACAGACAGACACATTCGTAAAAACCTATTTTTAGGATTCAGGGGGTTTAAAAACGTAGACATTTGACAAAAACAGTAGTGGCGAGAACAGTGATGGCGACTGTACGGCCTAGCAGCAACGACCAACACTGGCGAAAAGTCGCTGTGCGACTAGGATGAGATGCGCAAACTGGAATTCTCCGGTGTGCACGCGCAGTGCTCAAAAGTACTTCATTAAAGAAATTTGATTCTTTTAATTCAGCAGAATTTTCTAATTCAAATCGTACTGTATCTTGTATATTATAGTTTTTCAAAAAATACCACTTTACCGATTTTAGGGTTTTGGCATTTCATATTCAAAAATGAAGTCTCAATCAGTTTTTTGTAATATTTCAGAGCATTTAAGCATTCAAGTCTTGTGAGAGAAAAATATAGAAATACTTTGAATTTGGGTTGATTTCGAATAGTCATAATCTTATACAAGACGCTTCAAAGATGTCTTATGGACATCCTTAAGGCATTTTCCCTTGGATACCCTTTCAAGACATCCTTAAGCCGTACTGATGATATTTTTAAGATATACTTTATGGGACTAGATTAGAACGTCTTTATTACGACCTCATGAAGTCTTTTTGTAAAAGCCTAAAGACGTTCACAAAAACACGTCTTTAAGATGACTTTAAGACAAGTGTACCCAGTTGGTTCTTCCTTTTGTTTAACAACGTGTCATTCGGTGCTCTCGAACCTCGCTATGATGTACGATGTTTAATAACCGTCACTGGCTGCGACGGTCGGCAATCGTATTATAATTTTTGAAAAGTTTATTAGAATTTGGATCCTTTTGATTCCTTTTATTAGCGTCAGCCTGAAATCCTTGGGTTGGGGTCTCGACTCGGGTTATTATGGTTTCGACTAAAGTTATTATTCTTCCGACTATGCTTGGGGACGGGAGTTCGTGGTACCTCGGTATATCTCATCTAACAACGCAATGGTTTCTCTATGCTTAATTTTTGGACGGTAGTTAGGCTCATGATACGCTAAGTCCAGCAGTAACGATCGCTCTGGTGTTGGGGGAGGTCTGAATGTCTTAGCAACTCGATAACCCTTCTCCGGTGCTACCTCCACTCGTTTTAAATGCGCGAAATTTCGTATAGTGGACCTTTGAATTGAGAGATGTAAACGTGATAATAAATTTCGATGCGCGCAATTAACCTCCTCTTCCTCTGTCAGTTT
>NC_046660.1:145477685-145480239 GCF_010883055.1 Belonocnema kinseyi
AAATGCGCGAAATTTCGTATAGTGGACCTTTGAATTGAGAGATGTAAACGTGATAATAAATTTCGATGCGCGCAATTAACCTCCTCTTCCTCTGTCAGTTTAGGGGACAGTCGGCCAAGCATGGCCAAAATACATGTGAAATAATCGGCCACAGGTTGCTGATCGCCCTGAAAACGCCTATGTATCTCTTGGGTCAATTCAAATTGGAAGTTAGGATCGGTAAGCCTATCCCAACAATCCGCTGCAAATTCGTCGAAAGTTAACCAATCATTTTTATGGCCATCATACCACCACCCAGCTATACCTGACATGAAGAATGGGAGGAGACATAATAATTTCCTATCGCCTAGTGGGACCATTGCTCGACCATTATCTATTCCTGTCAAAAAAGTATTCGGATCTTCATGACGCGCCCCTGAAAATCTAAGGTTCCAATTTCGTATGATATCATAGGTAGCGGCCAAAGAAGCGAACGGAAAACTATAACGAGGGTACGTCGTATGCTTATTATTATGGAAACGACTATACGGGGGAGTTTGCCTTAGTAGACGTTGGCTGTTATTATTCAGAGGGACTTCCAAAAAGGAATCAAAATGAATCTGTGGGTAACTTGAACGATTTCACAAATCATTCTGGAAGTGGGGGATTTCATAATGGGGATCCACATTAGCATGTGAGCGACTAGGTCGAGAAAACGTACATTTTCCACGCTGCCTAGATTTCCCTTAAAAAACTCATCTTCAAGGTCCTAATGATCTTGTACCTCTCTCTTTGACTGATAAAAGAAACTAACACGGCTTCTATCATCTGGAGATATGTCTCTGGAAGGATTGCGAGTCCTATTATCTATCGTAATATCCGTAGAGGCGTCGAGAATTCTATGCAATTTAGTAACCCTATATTGTTGTGGAGTATTTTTCTCATGATAATAACTATCCAGAGGATAATTGGGTTCGTTGAACGATCTCCGAAGTCTACTAGAGTTCATAACGGGTCTATCGTAATAAACATCATAATGAATGGGGTAATGACTTCGACTATCTTTAAAATTCCCGTGGATATTATTAGAAGGGTGACGTCTAACATTTTCAATTCTAGACCACTGTAGGTCGTATCTATTATTTCGCGAAAATCCATCTCTATAGTACCTCGTGATTTTAGTACGATTTCAAAAATACTACAAGGGATGATTATATCCTTTGATAGGAAAAATATGTCCATCACCATGTTTGATCATTACTATAGAGCCGCAATTTCATGAATTGACCCTTCTGATATCTCACACTTAAAAATCTTAATTAATACCAAAATAACTGGACAAGCGAGGCAACATATTCAAGATAGAAGAGGGATCACTTTAGATGATATTTTGAACCTTAAATCAAATCTATGCTAAAAGAGAAGACATAAGTCAACTTATGCGAGATCTAGCTAATGCTCAGATTAAACCGGGTGAAACTGTTAAGGAATAAGGAGCAAGAGACTCTAAATAGATTAGTTTCTCAAGTTTTAGAAAATACTCCAGGGGAAGAGGGTACTGGAATGTGTAAAGCTTGCAGAATTACAGTAATAGGGCATTGTTTACGTGGTTTAGATAATAATATTTATTCCCAGATAAGATATGCGGACTGAAATTAAATTAAAAGGTAAAAGTAATTGGATCATTAAGGCAGAATATTTTTACTGTAACACGTAAGGGCATTCAAAAAGAGATTGCCCTAAATTAGCAAACAAAAGATTTGTAAAGGGCAGAGAGGAATCTGGTTGTCATTATTGTGACAGGAATAATTACAGGTTTACAAATTGTCAAGTGGATAAGAACATTCTTTAAATTGTGAATAATAAAAATAAAAATTTCGAGATCAAAAATCAAATAGTGATTTAGCTGGAGTTTCCGAGGTTAGAATGGGAAAACAAAGTATAAATGGCAACATTATTAAAATTTGAAACTATGATATATTTGTTAAATGAATTAAACGAATTTGAATGCACGTCAATTTGGATTTGATATGATATTTATTGAGAGTTTATACGTTTTAAGACATACTCATATGTGATGGTCTTTTTTCCGTTTATTGACCATAATATATTAATTTCTATGGCATTGTCAAACTATCTATAGTAAGTGTTGACATATATGGCGCAGTACACACGATTTTATAAAGAGTTGTGCATCTGGATGATTGTCTGTGTGCTGGAATAAAGGTTTGCGTATCCGGATAATTGGCTGCGTGCTAGAATAAAGGGTTGTGTATCCGGGTAATCGGCTGTGTGCCGGAATAAAAAGTTGTGTACCCGGATAATTGGCTGTGTGCCGAAATAAAGAGTTGTGTATACGGATAATTGGCTATGTACTCGAAAAAATGGTTGCGTACCCAAATAATTTGCTGTGTGCCGGAATAAAGGGCTATGTACGCGCATAATTAGCTGTGTGCCGGAATAAAGGGTTGTGTACCCGCATAATTGGCTGCCTGCTGGAGTAAAGGATTGTGTACCCGGATAATTGGATGTGTTGCGGAATAGAGGGTTGTGTACCCTGATAATTGGCTGTGTG
>NC_046660.1:145480339-145483355 GCF_010883055.1 Belonocnema kinseyi
ACCCGCATAATTGGCTGCCTGCTGGAGTAAAGGATTGTGTACCCGGATAATTGGATGTGTTGCGGAATAGAGGGTTGTGTACCCTGATAATTGGCTGTGTGCTGGAAAATAGGTTGTATACCCAGAAAAATGACTGTGTGTTTGAAATCTGAGTCTGCATAGTCTGAATAACTCAGTCTTTCGAATGCTTCAATGATAGTGAGAATTGGGACAATGGAGGCTCTTGTATCGGAACTGATCCCTATGATAATGGGGCAATTATTGGACCATAATGCGTGAACTTTCAATATTCACGCACGTATTCATTGGATTTTTGTGTTTTGACGACTTTCATTACTTACGACTCTTGAGTCGTAGGAGTTTCATTTTTATGATATAAGCAACATTTCACCGAGAAAGAGATTTTTCCTGTTTGAAAGCATCTATTAAATGTATTTTCTGAGCAGAATTGATAATAAAAATGAAAAATATTGTCAAAGGTCTGTTTCCTCCATCAGAATATTAATTTAGAGGTAAAATGAACAATTATGTAATAAAATGGATTTTTTCTTTCAAAGAGTGACCGTTTAATGCATTTGTTAATCAGTATTGTTTATAAAAATGGAAAATATTTTGATTCAGGCAGAAAGGGTACAGGGTGCCTTGTTAGCGACAAGGAGACGCCGTCGGTTAATTCGTCAGCGCCGTCCGACAGCCTTGCCGGCTGTCAATGACGCCGCTGCCAGAGGAACGCCTTCGGCGTTAATTTCTGCCTTTCACAGGGTAGAGCAGATATGAGTCGCTGACGTATTTAGACAGCGGAAAATAAAAGAAGAGGCGATCTGGAACCGTCGCCTCGTAGATGCCGACAATCACCGCCAGGAACGTCGCGCAATCGCACTCCGCGCTTAGTATTTGCATTTCTTCCGCATTCGGACACACACCTTTTAAAATCAAAGGTGAACGGACCGACAACTGTAATTTTGTGATTTTGAACTCTCTTTTGGTAAATCTCTTTTGGCTTTAACGAACACATTCTCATCACGTATCTCGTGCTTCCCACTCGATTTTGTCCAACATGTCAAGTTTTCCACATTATACGCAACACTTATATATCAATTATAATACATTTTTTATGTCACTCTGTCTGGGATTACTTATTGAACAATTATGAAATAAAAAGCAAATTGTATTTATCATGATTATTTTTGTATTTTTTTCTTATTTTGCTTTAAATTGTATTCTAAGCTGCTCTGAAACATGTATCATTTCAATAAATGTATATCATTAAAATTCATAATATGCATAAAAATTGAATCATACTAATTCTTATTTCCTTGTTTTTAAAAAAAAAATTTATTTTTAATGTTGTTTGTTACGATTAAATAAAAACTACTGCGCATCTGCATAGGGTCTAATACAGAAACCTATATAGGGTCCTATTTAGGTTTAAACCCACTCGTCCTATCGAAAAATGATTAATAATAAATTTATACATCTTTTGAGGCGAACAACTTTTGTCTGGTAATTTAAGTTCATAACTTGTGTCGTTTTTTCAAACAATTTTAATATTTTAATTTTTAATGTTATTTTTTATGACTAAAGCAAAAAACGACGTGTCCTATCAAAAATTATAGCTCTTTTTTTGGATGAACAAGTTTTGTCTCATTCTTTTTCTTAGCTTATATCGAAAAGTGATTTATTATAAATTTGTAGTTCTTTCCAGGGCCCGCAATTTGATCTTTTTCATTTTGTTCGTATCTTGCATAGTTTGACCAAAAAATGTAATTTTTGGATTTTTCATTATTTTTGGTACGATCAAATTTGGAACGTTCAATTTTTCGACCAAATTAAAAAATTGTTTATCATAGTCCTGTAGGACTTTCGAAAAGTAAAGTTTTTCTTCTCCTGACTTTTTTTATATCATGCGTTGTTTGGCTTAAAATATTCATTTTAGTTTTTTTTTTTGGATTTTGAAAATGCTCTAACTCTGACAATTTTCTTTTTACAGAGAAAAGTCAGAAGGATAAATTCTTTGAGTCTCAAAGCACTATAAATAATTGTGCATAGAATTTTTACATCTTGAAAAAATGTGGTTTCAAAATTTTTTTCTACGATCAAATTTGGAATTTTAAACTTTTTGACCAAATTGAAAAAGTTGTTATCACAATCTTGTAGGACTTACAAAAAGCAACGTTTTTTTAAAAAAGTAGTCTCGAAAATATTCAAAATGTGCCCACTTTTTGAATTTTTATCCAAAATTGCTGGCTAACGAACTTGACCTTTAGTTTAGGACACTAAGCAAGTGTATCAAAGGGCAATCTAATAGATTAATTTTTTTTTTAAGTATCGTGTTCACAGATAGACAGACACACATATATATCACAGACACATTCGTTAAACCTGTTTTTCGTATTTAGGATCTAATACCTTCTCTGATGAGAATGTAAAAAAAAATTTTTTGCTATACTATTCATGCTGAATTCTCATTTTACTCCATAAATACTAGAATTGCATATTTTTTTAATTCTGGGGTTAGAATAAAAAAAAGACCTTATACAAAAACTGTTGGAATTAGCCAATGATCTACTCCGAATAAAGATTTAATTAAAAAGAGGACTAGGCCCTGATTGTCTAGGAAAGATGTAATTCTAGAGTTTATGAAGTTAAATGAGAAAATCCAGTTTTAAGGTTGTGTCTTAATTGCAACGCCCTTACGTCAAAAAAGAATCTGGAAAACTTCAAACCTCGTGGTCGCGAAACGACACGTGTTCACACTGAATGGCGGCATAGCGAACATCTGGTTCTTAAAATCCGGTTCCGGTTATTGGTGCCAACTTTTTTGGTATCAGTTTTAAAATTGCATTGCATGATGAAAGTTGAGGGCTGTTGGTAGCACTGCATAATATCTGAGGTTAGGAAATATGTCATTTTAATGTATGTATGTATGTATGTATGTTTGTATGTATGTATGTATGTATGTATGTATGTATGTATGTATGTATGTATGTATGTATGTATGTATGTATGTATGTAT
>NC_046660.1:145483455-145489950 GCF_010883055.1 Belonocnema kinseyi
ACCCGCATAATTGGCTGCCTGCTGGAGTAAAGGATTGTGTACCCGGATAATTGGATGTGTTGCGGAATAGAGGGTTGTGTACCCTGATAATTGGCTGTGTGCAGGAAAGTAGGTTGTATACCCAGAAAAATGACTGTGTGTTGGAAATCTGAGTTTGCATAGTGTGAATAACTCAGTCTTTCGAATGCTTCAATGATAGTGAGAATTGAAAAAATGAAGGCTCTTGTATCGGAACTGATCCCTATGATAATGGGGCAACTATTGGACCATAATGCGTGAACTTTCAATGTTCACGCACGTATTCATTGTATTTTTGTGTTTTGTTTTCAATATTTCACCGAGAAAGAGATTTTTCCTATTTGAAAGCATCTATTAAATGTATTTTCTGAGCAGAATTGATAATAAAAATGAAAAATGTGGCCAAACGTCTGTTTCCTCCATCAGAATATTAATTTAGAGGTAAAATGAACAATTATGTAACAAAATGGATTTTTTTTTCAAAGAGTGACCGCTTAATGCATTCGTTAATCAGTATTGTTTATAAAAATGGTAAATATTTTGAATCAGGCAGAAAGGGTACAGGGTGCCTTGTTAGCGACAAGGAGACGCCATCGGTGAATTTGTCGGCGCCGTCCGACAGTCTTGACGGCTGTCAATGACGCCGCTGCCAGAGGAACGCCTTCGGCGTTAATTTCTGCCTTTCACAGGGTAGAGCAGATATGAGCCGCTGACGTATTTAGACAGCGGAATATAAAAGAAGAGGCGATCTGGAACCGTCGCCTCGTAGATGCCGACAATCACCGCCAGGAACGTCGCGCCAAGCCCGCCCGACAGCAGGCTAATACCCAGCCGCCAGACGAGGTGAGAAGGGATGAAGCCGCAGTCCCGGCCGCCTTCAACCGTTATCTCGCCGCCGCGAACGATGTAGACGTAATCATCGCAGGTCATTATCATCCGGCCGCCTTCGCCTGGTACGAGGAGGGTGAATGGGCCCTGACGGGAATCACACGAGGAAAGACGAACACCAGGGATCCTCGTTACCGACGCCCGACAAATCGTAAGGAACCGTTGTCCCTTCGACTACCTAGCTTTTATGGTAGTCCGCAGTATCGATTTCCACCGGTCCAGAACACACAGCGATACGGGGAGGATCCACTTCGAGAAATTGAAGCCATAATCGTGGACTGCACAAGCTCTCCCGAGCGTCCACGGAGCCTGTTGTTTCCACCTACATCACTTTTTTCTCCAGGCAAACTGCTTGATTTGCAGGCCCCCGTATCTTCGGGAACCCCTCTCGTTGCTGGACTTCCCGCCCCCACACAAAAACAAAGGCGTACACGCCAACAAAACGTGCCCCAAGGAATGCAAGAGCTCGACACTTGGTTGTCCGAGCAACGAGGACAGCGAGCCACCGCCCCGGCGCCAGTGAAGCATCACCGCCTCCCGCGGTACACACTCTCTCTCTCTCCCTCACGCGGAGAGCCTCTTTAGGATCAATACCGGTTCTCTCCTCCCCCTACTATCGAAATACAGCTCGTCACCCCTCGCCCGCGCAATGCTTGTACCCCTCTGCAAAGGATTCATAGCCGGGAACATAACAGGATGTGGAAATTTCCATATACACATGGCTATATCTTTTGGAAATTATATAGTGGATTTGGGGCAAATTCAAGAAACGACAAAATATTATCCATTTGTACTGCAAGAAAAAACCTTTGCTGTTCTCCAGGAAGTCAGCTCTTATATCGACCTTGTATCTTTTGCAACAGAGTGTTATGCTTTTTCAACGTACAAAGGAGGTCATAATTAAAACCATCACCGAAAGTGTTTGGCGTGATGAGAAATAGCCTTGTGTGAAAATTATCAAGTCTTATATACAAAAAAATTATGTAAGTTTAAAAAGCAAAGCAATGAAAAAACTTATATTTCCTAATGTCATGCGATTTGAGAGTCTGTTTCTTGAAAAGATTACTTTTTATAATTAGAATATGTGTGAAGAAGTGATTGAGAAATTACCAGAAATCAGATGTGTGAATAGTACCTTTATACAATGAAATTGTATGTATGTTATAAGCAAAAAAATCTAAATAAATTTAATTTAAATTAAATTCTCCTTTTCTATTTACTAGATTAAGGGTAAGTAGATGTGTAATTGAAAAAGATATGTTTGAAAATAATCAAATTTTTTGAGAAAAAACTTAATATTATTACAAAGATACTTATAAACTAGACTTATCGATCCAACTATTGCGAGAGTCTTCAAGCCTTAACCATTTTAGCAACAGTTTATTTTCACGTTTTTTCAGTACTTTTTTCGCAAGATAAATGTCTGGATTTATAAATCTACCCAGTCCTTGTTTACAAAAACCGCCTGCAATAGCTTTACTTTGATAATCTTCAAGCACATCCGTCACGGGTTCGGTATTCTTAACATGACTTATCGTAAATATTTTAGTTGTCGGATTCGGTGAGCAGCCTATCTCAAAAACGCGCTTACATTTATTTACAAATTCTTTGTCAACAACTTCATATTTGGCTTTCTCAACTGTTTGTTTCACATTATAATTTCTGTACACATTCAACAACAATTTTTCCTCATTTTCTTTAGTAACATATTATGGTTTCATTCTGATAGTCTGGTCTTTAATATCGTTGTGAGATGAAAATAAATCTCTTAAAATATCTTTCCACTTATAATTGCCCTCTATCAACATGTAAATTTTTTGGTACGCATCCTTTGTCAAGCTAAGATTCCATAGCTGCAGCTACATATTCACCCTTTTTGGATTTAGCTGGAATAGCTCAAGCAAATTTTGAAAATATATCAATTACAGTTAAGATGTGCTTGTATCCTTTGTTTTCTTTTGTATAAGCTTACGTTTCAACAATATCCGTTTGCCAATTCTCATCGATGCTACGGATATCAAAGTTTTGAGGTTGGTAGTTTCTTCTAGCAGGCCTATATAGCTGCTTCATTAGTTGCAGCTTTTCGTTATTCATTTTTGTGTGTGTTCAGCTTGGCATCCAACTGAGAAATGGATTCTGAATTGCGATTCGTCAGTTCTTGAGTTAAATCCACATCAACTTTCAAAATATGTAAACTTTTATATGTGGAAGTTTCTAGTGTTCCAATCATCGTGTTATTGTTAACAAATTCAGTTCGCAATGAAGCTATGACATCATGCAGAGTCTGAATTTCTTGTTGTAACACATGTTTCATTATATTTAAATGTACTGTGTCATCTAAATTTGTCGCATCAGCTACATTGCACAGCTTTTTCTTTTCATTATCATAATGCCCATCGGTGGTGAATTTGAATCCAACTCCTCGCTCAATATGACGTCCGAACACATCGATACTCATTTTGCAAATGATCAAAATATTGACAAAGCACTCATTAATAAATAAGTCCAGTCTCTGGTAATTCTTTAATAATTGACATAATTTAATTTGTGTGACTTGGATTTCCCGCTGCTTGAGATGCTAATAGTAAACGCAATGCACCAACTAATTCATTTAGATCATCCCAATAAATGTAGCCTAATTTATTAGCCTCTGTACCAATAATATATTTTGGAATTAAACCTTTATCCAATGAAGAGCCCTTTTCAATTTGTTGATTGTTAGTTTTCAAAGGCAAAAGGGGAATTAGTTTTTTTATATAATTTGTGTATTTAAAAGATTTATTATCACAATAACTCCCATCAACTCTATCATGTTTCCGATGCAAATTTATTGAAATAGCAATATTTTTATAATTTTCAAGGTCTTCATTATTTATAACAGTACTATTTGGTATCTTTAAAAAAAAAAGTTCAAGCAAACCCATATTCTTTGAATAGCTTACAATGCCTATATTAACTTGATTTTTATTGAAACTTATCGAACCATCTCCAATCATTAGTCCGTCTTTCGATCATTTTCGTACATGATAAACATTGTCTATATCTCTCCATCTCTCTCCCAACTTTCAAAGATAATCATTTGCTGTATCATTTGATGAAAAGGGGGCTGATGTTTCTAAATTCTCTGAAGCCGCAGAATCGTATGCTGACAAGAATGAAGTTTCATCATCATCTTGATCATTTTGCTCTTTACCTTCATTTTGAAACTCATGCTGAAATTCTTCTTCAGATTCAATCTTCATTTCATTTTTCATTTTATTTGTGACTTCATTTCCGATTGGATCAATTCTTTTAACAGTTTTAAAACCATGAATTATATCCTAAAGTGGTGTAGTGTTGGGCTTAAAGGTATCATTTAATGTCTGATCAACTGTTTCTTGACCCAACTGCCTTAGTTTTAGGTCAGCCCTGAAGATGTGAATTGCAATGTTCACGAAACGTCGGTAAACAATTCGTGGTTTTTTACACGAGTGAAACCCGAATTATCTCTTTTTATCAAGTAACAAATAAGTTATCAAAAACAAAGTTCTAAAAAGAGAAGTTACATTGGATAACAGAAATTTGACCTAGAGCGACTGCTTGATCCAGGCACAATGCAACCCCTTATTTAAAAAGGAAATTAAATTACAATAGCAACAATATACACATCGAACTGAACAATTAATAGTTAGCACTCAGAACTTTGATCAGTCGGACTTACCAGGAGTGCTCCGGAAACTATGCTAATCGTCTTTTCCAAAACAAAGAGGGGTAAGTTAGACATCTCGGAAAGAAGGATAACAGCCTCTCGTCTCAAACAGTCATAAAAGAATGCCGGTCAGTCGTCCGAACACCTTCCTGGTAGGTTCCACTGTTTTCTCGGGGAGCCACGCGCGTGCGCGGGAGATCGGTAATGACCAATCTGCCGCGCTTTCGATCTTCCAAGCCCTTGGCTTACAACGACAGCTTTTATTATAATTCAATAAAGGATTATCTAATGAAATCGTAGACTTAGAATACTTGAGCGCATATAAAAATATAATTTAAAATTCAAATAGTTGAGGAATTTTGAATAAATTAAGATTGTACGTAATATTTCCTCTCATGGTCGGTCGTTGATCCGTTGAATATCCTTTCGTGAGCCCGCCAAAACAGCTGATGCCTCACGTGACATCACCCAGAGAGCAGGATAAGTCGATGACACCTAGTGAGGTAAATTGTCATACAAGGTGGATGTTTTGATCTCATATGGCGGGTTACTACCTAAACAAACACGAAATTTTGGTGCCAGAATAAAATTCTAAAATAATTAAATGCGACCCAGTCAGCATCGCTCAGACAATTCGAATCGGTGTTTTGACAATTATTGAGGTTTCGTTGTCGATTCTGGTGTGACCGGTCGACAGAAAATTGGCGGGTAAAATTTCACCGCGTGACACCCTATTATTCCCATTATTAATATTATCAGTATTATTATTATTATCATTATAAAGCATGAAAACTTTTATAAATAAGATTTCAATGCATTTGCTCAGAACGCTTCGTCTCGAAGAGTATGCCTGACTAGGTCTTATGCATAATATTCTATGATTCCTGACCTAGTACAATCAGCTGATACCGAACGAAAGGCTAATTGTGTAGAGTAGTGACTGTATAGAGTAAAAGAACGAGTGAAATAAATACTATTTCTTATCGTAAAAAGTGAAGGAATATATTGAAGAACACAGATTTTTTTCTTGTTTAAATATTTTTATTTTTATTAAAACTTTTAAAAATCTTACGCTTTTTTTTAAGATTAGAAACGACACATTTTTTCTATCCTATTGATGATAAAGATTTGGATAACCAATTTTCCAATATTATAACGTTCTCAAGCGCACAGCTGTAATTCTCTACACTCGTATGATGTAGACATTCAACATTAGTACTGGAAATTTTACGCAACACATTCATGGAGGGACACTCTAAATCATGTATATCAATAATTTTTCGTTGTTTTTTTCATTACATTTTTTCACCACTCTTTCTTCTCTGGATCTTTTACATTCATTTTACAAGCATTCTTCAAAACAAAGTTCAATATTATTCTTTCCTAAATCATTAGGTCAGATTCTCACGCAATACCATGAAAGTTGTATTTCAACCAGGTATTACTTTTTTTATAATTCACAGATAAGCTGCCCCATTTACAAGGAGATGTCAAGCAAAAATTAAAAAGGTTTTACAGAGTGATCATTAATTGGAAATATACATAATTCTTTCAAAGAAAAATCCATTATTTTTGTAGTTTAAGTCCTTGAGCGTCCACCACGTACTGCATTCTAAGTGAAACTAAATAATTTAGCTCAATTACGGCGCTTTATAGCAATCGTTCACCCCTTTACTTATTGGATTGTATTCGACTATACGGTCATGTAAAATTAAGCAATACACTGAAGTATGAATAGCAAAGTTCACTCTGGCTTCGAACTTATGTCGAATGTAAACCGATCCAGATTTGAGAGATTTATTCTTGTTCATTCTTATAATGTTGCTGAAGCTGAAGATATGACTGACCTACATAGTTAATAATAATATGATGATTTTGCAACCATATAAATGAAAGAACAA
>NC_046660.1:145490050-145491189 GCF_010883055.1 Belonocnema kinseyi
TGCAAATTTTCACTTCAAAAACATGTCGAAAACTGTGAAGGATCAACCCTTGCCTGATATCAACTTATTTGACATAACTTTACCCAACAGAACCTGACCTCACCTAACCTGAATTAACAGAAATGTATTGAACTACACGTAAAGCTCTGGAAGCATATTTTCCCTGTAGCAAATGTGTGCTACATCGAATGGATCAACTCGAGCCTACCCTAGAAATAAATCTAACCTAGCCTAACCTAACCTAACCTCACGATACACAATTAAACTGATTGTGTTGTCCCGTTGTGTTTGAGGTACCGTTTGAATCAGCTTGGGCTTAACCTGCAAAGAGGTCAAACCTATCCTAACATAAAAAAACCTGACCTAACCTAACCTAACTTAACTTCACGTAACACAATTAAACTCATTGTGTTGTCCCGTTGTGTTTGCGGTACCGTTTCATTCAGCTTCGGCTTAACTTACATAGAGGTTTAACCTATCCTAACCTAACAAAACCTGACCTAACCTAACCTAGCCGAATGAAATTCAACCACACGTGTAGCTATGGAAGCGTACGGTTCTCAGTCTTAAATGTGTGCTATATTTAATAGGTTAACTCGATCTTAACATACAAATGAATCTAATTTAACATAACCTAACGAAATTTTGCTTAACGCAACACAACTTAACTTAAATGTTCCCGTTGTAACACAATAAAAGTCATTTCATTGTACTATAGGTGTTTAAAAATTTAGAAGCACATTAGTCATTTGAAAAAACTTAGAACTACAAGTAGAATTGACCCCATTTCAATTAGCCTGATCTCTATGTAGGCTAAGCCGAAGCTCAATGAAACGGTACCGCAAACACAAAGGGACAACACAATCAGTTTAATTGTGTTTCGTGAGGTTAGGTTAGGTTAGTGTAGGCTAGGTTAGATCTATTTTTAGGTTAAGCTGGAGTTGATCCATTCGATGTAGCACACATTTGCTACTGGAAAAATATGCTTCCAGAGCTTTACGTGTAGTTCAATAAATTTCTGTTAATTCATGTTAGGCGAGGTCAGGTTCTGTTGGGTAAAGTTATGTCAAATAAGTTGATATCAGGCAAGGGTTGATCCTTCACAGTTTTCGACATGTTTTTGAAGTGAAAATTTGCAT
>NC_046660.1:145491289-145493892 GCF_010883055.1 Belonocnema kinseyi
CCATTGAAATCTAAGAAAGCAGAAGACGTTACTGCTGCAATGAAGTCTGTTCTTATAGTCAAACCTATACCCAAGAAAATTACAAGTGGATAGCGGAAAAGAATTTTTACCACTATCATTTTCAAAATCTTATGAAAGAGCATAGAATTAATTTGTACTCCACTTACTGTAATTTAAAGGCATCAATCTGTGTGCGATTTAATATAACTTTGAAGAAGAAAATGTGGAAGCAACTCAGTCTGCAAGGAAATATTGTAAATGGCTAAATATTTTATCTAATTTGATATCTTCTTAAAATAATTATAAGCATCGAACTTTTGGAATGAAACCAAAAGATGTTACAAATAAACACGAAAAAAGTTATTATTGAATATGTATCACAAATTTCCAATTAAAAATGTGAACTAGAAATCAAAATTTAAAGTTGATAAAAAAGTTCAAATAAGCAAATTTAAATATTTGTTTGAAAAAGGATATACACCTAACTGGACTACTGAAATATTCACAATCAGCAAAATAAAAAAATACTGTAACTGTAACATACATACTTAAAGATTATCAAGATAAACCTTTTATGGGTTGTTTATATGAACAAGAGTTACTTAAAGTAAAAAATTCTGATATCTATCTTGTTGAAAAAATAATTAAAAGAAGCCAGAATAACATATTTGTAAAGTGGTTAGGTTACGATGATTCTCATAATAGCTGAGTATTTATGTCTGATTTGTAAATAAAAATATTTTAAATGTATTTAGACTAAGTTATTTTTCCATAAAAATATTTTTAATCTAATGTATCATTTATTTTATGTGTTTTCATTAAACTTTTACTCGGGTAAACCCGGTTGTACATTATAACTATGGACTAAGTCAAGTGACTGATGGGATTAGAATGTTATAAGTTAATACAGCTAATTTAATACGATGTTTGAAAACTCTTACGATGATGTTTGTAGGTATACAATTAGAAGCAGCCACGGGCGTTGGAGCTGACGGCAGTAACCTCTGGATTCTTTCTTAGAGCTACCATCTGCCCCTTCATTATTATCCGGTTTCTTATTATTATTAAGACCTATCTATTTCTTATTATTATTCTTATTATATTATTAATTATCACTAAAATAAAAAAATACAAAGAAAATATAACAGTTTTTTTAATTTTCATTTTTTGTTTATTGAAAAAAGTTTTTTTTTATCAATAAAAAAACGTATGTAAATCATCTTTAAATTTGCGCTACAATTTCAACAATAGAGTATTTGACTATTTTAAGCGGTGTGTGCACTAAATGATGTAGATGCTGATTTACACAGAGGAGAACTTCATTGAGGATGCTGAATGTTGTTTTCCTCATTAAGAATGGATAATGCGATCTGGTTGATTTTTCTACTCGTTCCAGTGTTACAAAATAATCATCATTTTTTATTAAAAAAGTTCATCGAAAATTAATAAACTCAATTCTTCTTTCGTAAAAGATGCATCTAAATTATAGGGTTTTGCAAAAATCAATAGATCAATAGATGTCTATGATAATTCTCACGCCAAATTTAGTTTCTGCTTTTCTGACACTTGTAATCTGCAGGTTTTTATTCACTTCCAGATCCCTTAACTTCTTCATGAGAAGAAAATCACGCAAGCAGCTAGCCTCATTAAGTTTGTTAAAGCCCATTTCCTATTCTTTACTTTGCAAACAATATATGTTTTTAAATTTATTTGTTAAATTTGTTATCAATCTACAGAAAGATTCACGTCACTTAGTTTTAAATACTTAAATTTTTTTGATATATCATGAACGTTAAAACAAACTTTTATCAACTGTTTTGATTCTTGAATGTTTTTAAAAAATAATTCAATTTGAATCTTCAGCTCTATATGCTTCTTAGTGCTCTCCATATATGCTGATGATTAACTGAAAAAACTAAGGGCTGTGCGGGGGCTTATATAGATCCAATATTGTTATTGTTTATACATTCTTTAAAGTATTAATCATAATTTCTTCAAATTGTACATGATAAAACGGTTCTTTCCTTACAACTGTAATGTAATATGACACCTTTGTTTATGTTAAAAATTCCAGGTACAGTTATAATATCTCATTTGCGGCATTAACCAAAGGGGAGTTGGTGAGTTTAAATATCAGACGCAAATATCAACGACTTCTGCGTCGTTGTCATTGCGAGTTCAAGCGAAACTTGTTTGAACATGCACAAAGCCAGTAACATGACATCATTTTCTCAGTAATACATGTAACATGACACCATTTTCAAAAACCATTCTTAGAATTCTGTGTAACTTGCACCTTATTGTTTTTTTCATATTAAATTCTTTAATACCTATAATCTAATTTCATCTCTGTCCCATAGTGTTGGCGCACAACAAAAGGCAGCCATAAGTCAATGAGGGTTGTTTCAGATCTTGGAAATTTTCAATGGCGCCTTATTGCGATAAAACATTTAATACATAACTTATATTATTTTGGATGAAAAACTTCAATTCCAGTATAGATATTACGAGGGTAGTTCAATAAGTCCTTAGAATGACCAACAAATGGCGCGCGAATCGCTCCAAATCATCTGTTTTCAGTCAGCACCACTCCCGACTAGATA
>NC_046660.1:145493992-145513213 GCF_010883055.1 Belonocnema kinseyi
ATAGAGGTCCAAGGAGATTATGTTGAAAAATAAAAAAAAATTTACCCAAAAAAAATTGTTTTTATACTTCATTCTAAGGACTTATTGAACTACCCTCGTACTGCGTTTTATACTTGACATACTCGTGGTTGTTGACCAGTACAATGATAAAAAACAGAGAGTGTATCGCTTATACAGCGCCAATATTGTATAAATATGGCAACACTGTTGATAAGGATTCCAGAAATCACGATGACATCATCGTAATGGAAGAGGGGGTGATGAAAGAGAAGTTAGGAAAGGAGGGGGTGAGGAAAGAGAAGTTGGGAACAGAGGGAGTGAGGAAAGAGAAGTTAGGTAATGATGATTAACATGAGAAGGAGGAGGAGGAGGAGGAGGAGGAGGAGGAGGAGGAGAAGAGGAGGATATAAACTTAGATTTCACGAATGAATGAAATGTGACGCTCCTGTCGGCAAATATTAAAGGAAGACGTTTAATTAATTTACTTTACATAGTTAAGGATTACAGGAATCAACGATGACTTCATCAGAATGGAATTTTGTTAACCGAGAAACGTGTTCGAACCTGCATGAAAAACCACGATATAGTACCTTATTTTATTAGTAGTACATGTAAAATTATACCATTTTAAAAGAAAAAATTTCAGAATTTAATGTAACTTAATATCATTGTTTTTTTCATTCTTTCAAGATTCGTGAAACACGGCAACACTGTAGATAAGGATTCCTGGAAGTATGAAGACGTCATCAGAATGGAATTTTGTTTCACCCAGAAATTGTTTAACATTATATGAAATATGACTCCCTCTCGGTAAATATGAAAGGAGAACGTTTAATAAATTTAGTTCACATAGATAAGAATTTCAGGAATCGACGATGATGTCATCAGAATGGAATTTTGTTTACCGAGAATTGTTATAATACCACTAGAGTGGTTGCAGATCTTGGAGATTTTCAATGAAGCACCATTGCGATAAACATTTAATACATAAAAATTATATTATTTTGAGGTTAAACACTTCAATTCCGGGAATAGAAGATATTAAATAGCCTAATATTGCGATATCGTATATCATATCATCTCCCATTCCACATTTTTGGGGCTGAAAAGATCCATTCCCATGATGTCTGAAGGCTTTAAAATATCCTTCCCGAAATTGAAATAAGAATACGATCATAAATAACGAGCTATTGGAATTATTAGAACGTTTCTCATAAATGGAATGAGATACACCAAAAAAGACAACATTTTTGAATTCAACTAGAAAATTGTACATCAGTATATAAGTTATAATTATAAATAAGTATAATGAGAAAATTCATCAATTAAAAAAAGTGTTAATATTGGAAGAGAAATTTGAAAAGGGAGAGCGGATTAGCCACGACCAATTACTGTAAATAACTCTGCCCGCCCGGTACGTGACGAATACAAAAGGAACATTATATTACCGTCGCACCACTCTTAAAACGGCCACTAAAAGGATCTTGAAAAGGACCCAAATCTCTCAAACTATCTCCGAGACTATTTTGTTTCAAATCGACTTTGTTTATAGACTCAAATAGACCAAGCTATTTCGCTAAAGAAAACTCAAAGATTTCTTTCGGTAGGGTTATAACTCGAACTGCTATAAAAGTATTTTCACAAACATATTAAGTAACAACAAATCGATAAAATGTAATAAGGTAGCTCTGATATTGAAACCACCTTAGTCCATTCATCGCATGCATAAACAACATTAATCCTTGTAGAATAAGCAAATTAGCTGTTCGGCTGTTAATACATCGATAATCAAGATTCAGAATCGATATCTGCCGAATGCCTGTCACCACGTTCGAAGCTGTATAAGCCGTGATCCACGTTTCATACAGACGTCAATTGGTTTCGCCGCCACAGCCGTGGAATGATTTTGAGTACTCAACTGTCGAAGCTACGCGTAATTCACGCGTGGAAAACAGTGCGCTAAGACGTGGCGTTTTCTCCGTTTATCGGAGAAGGTATTAAATTTGTGTAAAATTAATCATATAAATGATTACATAGATTTATTTACATTTATTTGCCAATTAAAATTTTTATTTTTAAGCTTCCTGCGTAACATACTACTTAAACTATTATGGATCCGCTTGAAGTCACCTTCAGCAGAAGTTAATGACATTTTTTTTCATTTTTAACGCTGCAAAAAAGAAATATTGAGATTACTCCGTGAGTTTCTAATGGAAATTTTAACGTGGAATCCGAATTTCAACAATTTGAAAGTTGATATTGCTGTTTTTTTTAGAAAGGGTATTTTGGATAAGCTGCTTTAGGTTCCTTTGGTCCGCCAGGGCAGTGAACTTCCACTCCAAATTTCACAAACTACCAGCCATGGCGGACTTCCCACTCCTAATTTCCCAAAGTGCCAACAATGGCCGACTCCAAATTTCCCATAGTGCTTACCAGGTGGAGTTCCCACTTCACATTTCCCAAAGTGTACGCCACAGTTAAACTCCACTCAAAATTTCTCAAAAGTACCAGCATGGCGGACCCCCCACTCCAAACTCCCCAAAGTGTGCACTATATACGGCAGGCCTGTTTAGAGAGGGGAGTTCGACTGACACACCACATGTTTGAAGCCTTGAAAATCGTCATAACTGCACGAAAAGCGATTTGGGACTTTTACCCCACCAGCAGCCTCCACTCGCTGCTGGAAAGGCTTCGTGGTTGTTCGTGACGCGTGCCACGTCACGTACATAACAGAATTCAGTACCGCAGATAAGTTTCGAAGTAGATGCTTTAGGGCGACTAATTTCAAATAGAATGTTTTACTTTTAATGATGTAAAATGCAACTCGAACGAAAGAGACATGTTTAATGATATCCTGAGCTTGATAAATTATACCTTTTTACGACAGGAATATGATTTTATCAATATTGCAACAATTTAAAATCTAAGATAAATTAATATATTTTTTCATTTTACGTCACAATAATAATTAAAGGAAGTGTAGAAGCGCCATAAGTTGAATATTTCGCTGAGTTTTCTCCCACAAAAAAGGTTTATGCGATTAATCGTTGTGTGATCATTCGAAGATTTATTTCCAACTTTAGTCAAATAAAATATTATGTACTTTTCCTATTTTCAAGACGTATGCATTCTTTTAATTCGAATATATTAATGATTTAAACCTAAATTACTTCAAACATGTGGTGATTAAGACGAAATCCCCTCACTGGATAGGCCTGATCTGGGGAGCTTTCATATGTCACGTAACCTTAAACGGGGGGTGGGGGGTTAACATTTTTGATACGCCCTTGTTAAAGTTAAATTAGAAACAGCGTTACGAGGGGCTGGGGGTGTAAAATGGTTGAGAAAAGCGTTACGTAATATATGGACATCCCTCTACTTTTGTACCCTGTGTTTACGATTCAAAGAAAAAATGCGCGTTCTATCAAAAAGCATAATTCTTAATATCCCTATACTAATATTTATATACTAATTAATTAATATTCTTATATTAGTACTTATATTATTTTTAATATTCTTAATATTATTAAATCTTCATATTTTTTATCCCTTGCATATTTTGACCTTGCATATTTGATATTTGATATAATTTGCGTTTTTTAAATATTAAAAATGCTATAACTCTGGAATTTTTCTTTTTATCGAAAAATATCATAGGACAAATTGTTCAGCTTTTCGAGTACTATAAATAGCCGCACATCGAATTTTCATTTCTTAAAAAAATGGTTTCAACATTTTTCAAAATACTCTAATTTTTTTAATTTTTATCCAAAATAGCTGGCGAACGAAATTGGACTCCAATTTCTGAAGCTTAAAGAGTACCAAGGGCCAATTTAATAGAATGATTTTTTCACAAGTCATCGTGCTCACAGACAGATAACCAGATAGACATACGTACAGACACACATTTGCAAAAACCTGTTTTCTCGGTTGGGGGGGGGGGGGTCTCAAAACGTGCACAATTGCAAAAACTAGGATGGGGGGCGGTCAAATTTTACAAGAATCTAATACCGTCTCTGATGAAAAGGTGAAAAAAGTGTGCGTGGAAAATAAAAATGATCTAATACCGAAAAAAAATGACTCTACATGTGCAAAATAAATTTATCACAATGCAAACCCACCAAGATCAATTATTTCTTTGAAAAAAACGTCGAAAATTTTTCATTCATATAGGCTTTATAGAAGCCTACCTTTTGTCGCAAGAACGTAGTGCGTTGACCTGATATATATGCGTGTGTACTGTGTTATAATTACAGTACAATCATGCATATGCGAAACTCTCAAGAATGTAGTGCGTTCACGTTCAATATATGCGTGTGTAATGTGTTATAATTATAGTACAATCATGCATATGCGAATGAAATGAATAGAATAGCGTAGAGATAGCAGAAAGTTTAAGCTGGAGATACGGGAATTTAGTAATTGGACACGAGTTCTGTATCTCCAACCACAAGCAAAGTGTGCTTGATCGAACACGTGCTCTACACTAATTGGGTACGAGTTCTGTAATTAAAGTATGTGCTCTTGAAGAGGGAATGATCATTGTTTGGTTATGTGAAAGCAGCATGATTGGCCAAATAATTCCTGCATCCAAAAAATCATCCCAAAGATAACTATTTTTTCGGATTAATTTTTTTGGTAACGTAATTTCCCAATTTTTCCTTGGAGGAGATTTCTTTACGGAAAACTACACCGTTTTAGGAAGATAACGTTTTTGCATTAGGATTAATTATTTAAAAAATTAAAAATAGCATTATCCGGATATTTTTCCATTTATTCGAAGTATTTAAAGAATAAATTTGTATTCATAAACTTCAGCAAATTTGAAAAAAAATTCTGATTTTTTGCATATGGCACCTAAATATTATTCTATATTGCTGATCAGAGCGGGTTTTTGGAAAAAATGTTTATATTTTATTTAATAGTAAAAAGAGGAAAGAACAATAATTAAAATTTTCAGTGTCGGTCAGTGTTAGCTGTGTGTGGATTCTCTCAGCGCTCTCATCGACCCTCGTGAAACTCACAAAGCAGATACCCCGGAGCGTAATAAATGCTTGTAAAGAATGACCTTTTCATTGTCATGAGATGCAGGTCGGTTACAAAAAATCGAATTATGAAAGCATTAATTTATTCAATTTTAAGTAGCAGAAATAGTTTATTTGCATAATTTGAAGAAAGTGAAAAAAGATTCATAAAAGTCGGTAAATATTTATAGTAATAATAGAAATGTTAAAGTGCACACCAAAGTATAGTTGTTATTAATTTCGTAAACAAACGAATTAATTAAATATAAAACTCTAACGTGGAAAATATTTTTCTGCATTGAAGCTGTTTACATATTTGTGAAAGAGATTTTCATTCATTGTTTCTATGTAAAATCAATAATAAACAATAGTTATTATTCAATTCCAATTGTCAAGGATTTTTCATGTATTTAAAAAATATTCTAATTTTTGTTGAACAACATTTGTTCTCATCTTCAAATACTGTAGCTCATTGTTAATGTTTTATTATAAAAGTGATTGCACATGTTGCATTTTAACAAATATAATTTAACAAATATTATCAAAAAAAAATATCTGCATCAGTTCAGATGATGAAGGAAAATGCGGAATTGAAAACCACAAATTCCAAACTTTTCCAGAAAAATTGTTCATAACAATTATAATTGTTAACATTTCATAGACAATGTTTGCTGCCCATCACTCTTACAGTTTTCTTGTGAAAATAATGGTATAATAAAATTGTAAGAGTGATTGTCAGTAACAATTTATATGAAACATTAACAATTATAATCGTTACAAAAAATTTTGCTGGAAAAGTTTGGAATTTGTGGTTTTTTAATTTCAGATTTTCTTTTATCATCTGAATGATGCAGATATTCTTGAAACTGACATAACTTTAACTGCTTCAAGTTGTTGTTAGAATAAGATTTGCAATCAATATTTCCATAAAAAAGTAACAATGAGCAATTATTGTATTAAACAAATTTTGTATCGGCATATTCAAATTAGCGATTCTTTAAGATCAGATTTCTTTGAATCATTTTAGATACTTCGTATCTAAACACAATTTTTTTCATGGCTGGTGGGTATCAATTAAACCGCTGGCTATCAGAAGGGTATACTCGTTTTATCAATAAATGTGATTATTTTATTAGTTTTAGAAATAATCAAGGAAATGTTACTTTTTTTATGGGCATGCAAATTTCACTCACGAAATGTAAAGCAATTTCAATGCAAAAAATGATTTTGCAGACCAGAAAACCAAAGTTTTATATTTACTTATTTAAATTGGTTACAGAATCAAAAATTGTTGTACTTTCACAAATATAATTGAATCTATTTACTTTTCAAGAATATCTGCATCAATTCATGTGATGAAGGAAAATCCTAAATTGAAATGACGGATGCAACAACTCGACAAGCGCTCGAAACTGCGTAGAATTTTTGTCCCGCCGGGAAAATCTATCGATAAAAAAAAGTGATCCAAATGTAAAACAACATATAAATTCGTATTCAGCTTAACATAAAAATATTAGTTGAAATAATTTGTCGCTGCCATTTGCACGATTTTCGACCGACTTTCTTCAACTTTTCAGAAAAACACTCTTTCGATAACCGTCCAACTGGTCGAAGTTGGCAAAACGTGGTTTTCGTTCGGAATCAATTTGTTATTAAACAACCAGAAAAATATTAGCTTTTTAAACAAAGTGCGTTGTTTAAAGTCATCGCTTATATATTGAGAATACATCTAACCGAACCTAACCTAACCTCACGAAACACAATTAAAATGATTGTGTTGTCTCGTTGTGTTTACGGTACCGTTTCATTCAGCTTCGGCTTAACTTACATAGAGGTTTAACCTATCCTAACCTAACAAAACCTGACCTAACCTAACCCATTACGACCTAACCTAACCGATTCCCATCTGGATAAGTTTCTAGAAAATGTTGGTGATTTCAGCGAAGAACAAGGGGAACGTTTTCATCAAGACATAAAAGTGATGGAACAACGATATCGGGGTAGATGGGACGAGATCATGATGGCTGATTTTTGCTTGATGTTAAAAAGGGAAACGAATGTAGGTCTTAAACGTAAGCGTAACCCTTTGTATCGTTCCTTCGAAGAAAAAAGGACACGTTATAGCAGGCAGAAAATAGACTGAAGGAGGTCTATAAATCAATTTAGTTACGATAAAAATCAAGATAAAATGTAAACACGAAAGATAGTATAAATATATCCCGTAAGTTTAGGAAGAGCATAAAGAAAAATTTTTTGAATAAAACTCTCATTCATTTGCATGTATAAGTTACAGTTCTACATTTTAATTGATACAAATGTTGTCAGGTTAATTGAAATGGGGTCAATTCTACTTGTAGTTCTAAGTTTCTTCAAATGAGTAATGTGCGTCTAAATTTTTAACCACCTGTAGTACAATACAGTGAAATGAAATGAATTGTGGTTGAATTTCATTCGGCTAGGTTAGGTTAGGTCAGGTTTTTTTAGGTTAGGATAAGTTAAACCTCTATGTAGATTAAGCCGAAACTAAATGAAACGGTACCGCAAACACAACGGGACAACACAATGAGTTTAATTGTGTTACGTGAAGTTTAGTTAGGTTAGGTTAGGTTAGGTCAGGTTTTTTTAGGTTAGGATAGGTTTCACCTCTTTGCAGGTTAAGCACGGGCTGATTCAAACGGTACTTCAAACACAACGGGACAACACAATCAGTTTAATTGTGTTTTGTGAGGTTCGGTTAGGTTAGGCTAGGTTAGATTTATTTCCAGGTTAGGATCGAGTTGACCCATTCGATGTAGCACACATTTGCTACTGGGAAAATATGCTTCCAGAGCTTTACGTGTAGTTCAAGAAATTTCTGTTAATTCAGGTTAGGTGAGGTCAGGTTCTGTTGGGTAAAGTTTTGTCAAATAATTTGTAATCAGGTAAGGGTTGATCCTTCACAGTTGTCGCCATGTTTTTGAAGTGAAAATTTGCATCACTGGCATTATTTTGAAATTTATTTGCCTCAGTGCATGATTTTTCGTCATTTTTTGAGGTTATGGCTCAACCATGACGTTATGGGTGATTTTTGATACCGAATTTGAATTCAGCGCCCCAAAATCCATAGGAATACGTATGTCTTGTTACCAGATCCGCACACTTTTTTCATGTGTGGCTGTGTTATCGAATCGAAAATTTTCATTTAAAAATATGTCGGCCACGTCAAGCTGAATACGAATGTATATTTTGTTTTACGTTTCGACCACTTTTTTTATCGATAGATTTTCCCGGGTGGACAATACAGATACAATAAAAATACAATACATTTACAATTACATACAATTACAATACAATTAAAATTGTTAATTTTTCCTATAAAAAGTTATTGTTATTGTTGTTATCCTATAAGAATTACGAACAAAAATAATGCTTGATATAATTTACAACATTTTCATGGACGAACACATTTTTTTCAAAATAAATTACAATTTTTGGCTAGTTGTTAATGTACAATGTGTATAATAATAAAAAGATACAATATGATAATTATTTGCATTGAAGGAGTACTCTTGCGTTGCTTTAAGATTATTTTCATTATGTCAACCTTCTTTATAGAGTTAATAATGATTTTATGCAAAATTTCGATTTTCTCATACTTTAAGTAAGCATGTAATGGAAAAATAAATGGAAATGTAAATATGTTAGACCTAAGTGCGTTTTGAAATTTACCGCACTTCAATTGAAAAAAAAAAAATTATTGCAAATCGGGGCGCCATTGAAGACTGTAGAATTTGCTGAACAAAGATTGTATGAACAAACTAATTCTGCTAATTAAAATTAAATCAATCTATGATTTCATTTTTTGAACTTTTGTAAATGATGTGCATCTCATAACAATGAAAGGGTCATTCATTACGAGCAATTTGATAAGTAAGCTTCACTAGGGTACATGAAAGTGCTCAGAGAATCCGCATACAGCTAACACTGATCGTCACTGCAGTTTTCCTCTAATGTTCTTTATTTTTACTATCAAACAAAATATAAACCTTTTTTCAAAAATTGACTCTGGTCAGCAAAATGGAATAATATTTTCCATGCCAGATAGGCTGATAACGAAGAGGAGAGGGACTAAGAAGAACACCAAAACCCATCAATAATAATGGAGAGTATAATAAAGATTTTGAAACGCTTGTCGCTTCCCGAAGATCGTCGGGGCGCCTCAAAGTGGTAAAAAAACGATTTTCTTTGTTCATAAACCTAATACCTAATACCTCAATATTATCTGAACGGAATTGAGTGAAATTTAGACTAAACATAGTTCACGTAATATCTAATAAGGGAAAAATACTCACAAGATCCATATATATTTTCCAAGGCCGGAAAATCCATGGAAAATCAGGTACTTTTCATATTTTATGAATAAGCTGACTTAAACTTTAAAAAAAATGATAAATTTTTTCATATGAATACTTAAATTTGTTTATTTACATCGGTCAAACTGAGAAAAAGAACATGGGTACCTCCGTTTTCTCATTTTCTTCGAAAATTCGATAAAATATAATAGCTTTGCCAGCAAAAACCCTGAAAATTCACGTTTTTTCATGTTTCATCAAATTTTCTAGGAAATCTTGAGATATTAGGTTTATGAACAAAGAAAAACATATTTTACTACTGTGCACCCCTGGAGCCACAGCTAGGAGCCACAGCATGCGAGACGGTGCCGATGGTGAGCTGCGAGATGGTCAGCAAGAACATCTGCGACAAACGGTGAGCTGTGACACATCAACTGTGCCTGCTGAGGATGCTTTGCCTAGCGTTAGCTCAGGGTATATTCTAAGGATTTTTTAGAACTGCCCGACCTGACAGTATATAAGTCTTAAAAAAAAGAAAAAAAAAGTCCAAGGTCTCGTAATTTCGCTCTCTCTCGTCCCCCCCTCTCTCTATATTTCTCTCTTTCTCTCTCTCTGCCTTTCTTTCTCTTTTTCTTTTCCTCATCTGCCAAGTGACTTTTAGGACTGCCCATTTTGGTAGAACTGCCCGTTAGAATATACCCTGCGTTAGCTATTTGAAGCCAACCACCTCGACAGAAATACCGTGGGAGAGCATCAAGTGGGATACCACAATGAAAGAGGAGTTGGTGCGTCTCTATTACGAAAGTGCGAAGTTCAAACGAAAATGGGAAAAGCATATAATTTAAGAACGAAATTTTCTTCAAAGTATCATAATATACAGAAAGTCGCACTAAGAGATTTTATCGCTGAGGTGCAGGACATCAGGACTAATTAACACATCACAGAAGTCCGAGCAATGGAGATTAAACAACAGGTTGATTGGGCGTGGAGAAACGACGGCAATGAAAGTCAGTTAGAGGAAGCCGCGTCATAGGTCAAGCAGGGGAAATTGATGTTCTTCCTCAACCTGTTCATGACCCAACACCACCACATTCTCCAGAGGCGAATGGCCTTACACAACGAGAGGCAGAAGCAGAGGTTCGACAACCAAAAAAGCGACAAAAATGAACATACCATAAGAACAGAGATGTTATGTGCACTTATTTCTTGGCATAGAAATGTGAGCAAAGTGTGAGGAGAGAACATTATAGACTTTTCTTAATTAAATACCCAGAGCTAGCCATGAAAACAAATAAGCAGAATCTGGCAGATCAAAAACGCTTAATTTCTGTAAACAGATTGCTGTCGGCTGTTGAAATATCTTATATTAAAATGGGAGAAAAACAGCAGTTTCCTATTGATAAACTCCCCTAGGAAGATGTGGAAAACGAAGATTTGATTAAAGCTTGAGGCATAGGCGCCAGGTATATTGAACATTATGTACCGGATCCGTTATAACCACATCCGGATATTAATAACGATGACGTGGATAATGATATCTCAGAAAAACTACAGCACCTTGAAAGGAAGTTTGGTCATGCTTTACTAGACTTCAGATATGTAGAACCAACACTAAGGCATTCTCTGTTCACAAATGAACATTATAAATGATCTGCGTGCACTAATAGAACAGATTAATAGCAAGGTTTTATCTACGTATTTGAACGTAACGCAAACTGCATTATAGGTGCAAACTAATGTATACTGTGCTGCTGTGGCAACCGTTAAAACGTTGTTTCGCAGAACTAGGCCTGCAAATGCAGTTTTTGTCCTAGCAAGGGATCCAGATGCACCATGGAAGATCAGGTTGGATATGGATGTCAGCAAAGTAAGGTGCAAATTGGGTCGATTAACTCAGTATATAAAAGGAAATAGAACCAGAAAGATGATAAATCATGTTATTAAAATTATTCACCTTTGGTACAACGAGATATTAACACCATCTATATTGGATGAGATTATGGACTCCCAACGGCAAAGACTTGATGTTTTTACTGCCAGACTACGTCGGTACAAGAAAAGTAGTGCACAAAGACAACAAAATCGAAACCCTCAGACAGATGAAAGAAGGTTCTATCGTCAACTGAGTGTAAAGCAAAATAACCAGCAAGACACCGAAGTCCCTGAACTAGAAGATAAGACTAACTACTGATCGGCTGTTTAAGGAAAAATGAATGGATGCAATTTGGACATTGCGTTGTTCAAACTGGAAAAGGCAAGGCCAAGCAATAGTCCTGAAATGCAGCTAAGAAACCTCACAGCTTTACATGTTTTATCGGTCTTGAAAAGGGCAAGTAACTGGAAAGCTCCAGATCTGGACATGGTGCACAACTTCTAGTACAAGTACCTGAAATGTGTGCATCATGCGTTGGCAAGGTGCTTTTAGAAGATCATTGAACACTCAGATCTGATGCTAGGCTTTATGCTTCAAGGTACTACATATAGGTTACCTAAAAAACCAGATGCTCAAAATTTATCTGAATTTCGACAGGATAGCCTGTCTTCTAAAACTTTGTAAATGTCTTATAGCTATCATTGTAAATAAAGTATATTATAATTGCCATGAAAATGATATCCGCACAGAAGAACAAAAGAGTGTTGTAAAAACTCACGAGTCTGTAAAAATCTAGTCACTATAGACGCTGTTACCATGACTCAAGCTCGTAAGCATCAACGGAGCTTACACATGGGATACATTGATTACAAGCAAGCGTTCTGCCATGCCACACGACTATTTGCTTGAAGTCCTAGAACTTTACAAAATCTGCCTTACAACGAGTATATTTTAAAGAGAATCCTTCAGTGCAGTATGGTTCTATTTAGCCTTCGACCCGTTACAAATGATCGATGTCACAAAGCAGTTTTCCAATTATATCCACATGCAGTTCGGACTAGACAAATGCAGAACATTGCATTTTATTATGTGTTTTTATTAAACTTTTACTCAGATAAACCCGGTTATACGTCATAGCCACGGACCAATTCAAGTGAATGATGAGATTAGAATGTTATAAGTGAATTCAAATAATTTAATACGATGGTTGAAACCTCCTGCGATGATGTTGTAGGTATACAACTACGAGCGGCCACGAGCCTTGGAGGAGACAACGGTCACCTCTGGATGCTTTCTTAGAGCTACCATCTGTCACTCCACGGGTTTTTAGTCGCTCGCTTCCTGATGATAAAGAAAGTTTTTTACAATGTGACAGGTGTTTAATAAAACCACCTTCTGAGCTGCTGTCAATACCCTAATGACTCCTAAATGTTCAAGATGTTCAGCGCATCTTGCGTGCACATTGCCTGTAGCCGAAATTACAATGGGATGAATAGATGCATGATTAACATTCCTCCATATGGTCTTTACTTCATGCCTTAACTCGCTATACTTGTGGATCTTGGTCGTATAAGTTGATTGCAAATTTCGGTTAAGCGGACAAGCCATGTCGATGATGTAGACTCCTCCACCTTTATTTTTCTCGCATCACTATGCCAGGTCGATTGGCCCGGGTGTAATGATCCGCTTGGATAGTAACATTCCAATATAAGATGTAATCTTCGCTTTCTAAAACGGGCATTGAAATGTATCTATAGAAGGACATCTATTCTTTTAAGAGTCCTAGGTTTAGGGCAAGTTTTTGATGTATAATGCCCGTTACATGATTATGTCTGTGCGTATATTCTCTCTGAGCCATAACTCGACAGCCATCAATAATGTGATCGATGGATTCGTTGGTATCTCTACATAATCGGCACTGGTCAACCACGTCTTGATGTAAAACGTGTTTGCGATAATTTCTGGTGCAGACAACCTTGTCCTGTATTGCAATGACGAATCCTTCCGTCTCTGGATACAGAACACCCTTTCTTAGCCAAATATTAGATGCCTCACTATCCTCCGGATGTGAGGTGTGGTGAATTATTATTATTATTATTATATTTGGGGTTGAAACCGCCACAGCCCCTGACGCTTGGATGATCCCGTTACGTCCCCTTATAAGCCTTAAGCGTGGCCTTAAAGTCCTCTTCATAGAGAGAGGACCATAGCCACGCTGTTGGCCGATATTTCAAACTCACTGATGCAGAAAACTGCCTGTGAGTGTTACACGTTTCTCAGCAATCGCGTGGCATTAACAGAGGATATGAGTGGAAGTCTCATTGTCCTTTCCGCACAGACGACAGAGGGGACTTTCCTCAAGCCCTATCTTATGTCTGTGGTACCAGAGGTTTCCATGTCCTATGAACATTTCTGTTAGAATTTTGACTTCCTTCCTCCCGAGCTGAAGAATTTCTTTCGCTCGATGAGGGGTTAGCTTTGAGCCCAAGAGTGTTTCAGCCTGTCTGAAGCCAGAAACCGCATCCCACTTATTCTGATATTCCTCGGTCAGCCAATTGTTAATATCTTCAGTGACCGACCTCCTGGAAATGCCTACAACTGACTCGGGTCCAGTAAAATTTTCCTTTATTGCTAGCTTTGCTAACCTGTCCGATATTTCATTGCCCCTGATGCTACTGTGTCCAGGGATCCAGAGCAGAGTAACTCGGTTTTCCGTCGCTAGCTTATTCAGTGCCTCAAAGCACTCCCATATTAGCAGCGACGTAGTCGTTGTTCCGTTCAGAGCCATGATAGCAGCCCTGTTATCTGAACAGATACGAATGTTTCTTTTCCCGCCGTACTCCATGGCCTTATAGGCGCATTGGAGCAAGGCCATAATCTCAGATTGTAGAACTGTTGCGTAGGACCCCATCGCTATTGTGAAGCTTATTCCGTTCCTTATCCGGTATACACCTGCTCCAGCGTTCTCTTTGTTCCTGGAGCCACCTGTGAACCAGCTGTCTCCATCACTGGGCAGGTGTGCCTCACCGTTAGCCCATTCCTCTTTTGTGGATAGGCTAACCCGGTATTTCTTGTCGAAAAGGTAGTGGACCCAGGCCGCCTTCGCAGCCGCGGCTTTTATGGTGACATGGAGGGGCTTCAAACCTACTCGTGCCCCAAGGGCGATCGTTGATGTCGACTTTGAGGAACCAGTCATACCTCTCAGAACATTGCATTTAGCCAGAGGGGAATTGAGGACAGCAGAATTAGAGAAAGAGTTTGAAAATGCCATCCAGGTAATGGCTGCGGGCGAATCATATACATATCTGGGTATTCTTGAATCTAAGGGTATTCAGCATACGACAGTTAGACAAGACTAACGACTGCCTTGACTATGAGACTCATATTGATTATGAAGAGTTTTCTCAACTCGGAAAACGAAATCAGGGCCACGACATACGGGGGGTAGGGTCGCTGTAGATGTCAAAAGACTGTGTGAGTCACAAGTTGTACAATTACGAGACTATTTTAAGAGCAAACTAAATGTTACACTTTACAGCTTTATTTTTAAAGTGGATCGTGACTACACGACCTTAAATTTGTCCTCAGGTGGAGCCTTAAATATCAGGACAGAAAGCACAGAGGAATTAGAAATACAATTGAGGTAGAATGCTATCCACGGCGAGCACCCCAAAACGTTCGATCAACATGAAGTGGATAGTGAGGCATCCAATCTTTGGCTAAGCACGGGTGTTTTGTATCTATATAGAAAAAGTTTAGTTATTGTGATAGAGGACAAGGTTGTCAGTACCAGGAATTTTCGCAAACACGTGTTACTTCAAGACGTGGTTGACCCCTGTCGATTATGTGGAGATTCCAACAAATTGATCGAGCAAATTATTGATGGTTGTTGGGTAATGGCTCAAAATAAACATATACACAGACATTTAGGATTCACTGAGGTGTAGGCAGCAGCTCTAAAAGCGGTTTTATTGAACACCTGCCGTATTCTAAGACACTTTCAGACCATCAGGAAGCAAGCGAATACAAACGTATGGAGTGGCAGACAATAGCTCTACAAAAGCATCCAGAGGTGACTGTTGTCACCTCCAACGTTTGCGGCCGCTGGTACCTGTATATCTACAACATCAGCGCATGAGGTTTTAAGCAGCGTATTAAATTACCTTATGACATCTTAATCTCTTCCGTCACTTGACTTAGTCCGTGGCTATGAATTATAACCAAGTTCACCCGAGTAAATGTTTTCAATACTAATAATAATGATAGTAAAATCATACTTTTCTAAACAAAGATCTTCTAACAATCGCTTTACCATGAATCGAAACACAGAACTTCCGATCGCGCGTCGGGTGTTTTCCCAACTAAGCTATTAGAGAGATCGAAAGAGAAATCCTTTTTCAGAAATATACGCTACCTCAAGTTAGTTGTTACATTTATTATCTGAGTAATTTCAAAGTGAATCTGTATTATCAGCCGAGTAGTTACTGTCGATCAGTACGGATGCCACTTCACAATATGTGGTAATAGACATTAAAACTATGGATCAAGGTAACTCTTAAAATAACAGGAAATAATTAACGCAATTTTCGACAAGATAGAAAATAAGTTTTTTAAATTCAAAAATTTTGTGTTTTTGACAAAGATCTCCTGACACTCGCTCCATTTGGAATAGAACTACAGAACTTCAGATTTCCGGTAGGGTGCTTTCTCAATTTAGCTATTAAAGAGATCGAAAGAAAAATCCTTTCTCAGAAATATGCGCTATCTCAATCTAGATGATGCATTTATAATGCGAATAATTTTAAATTAAATCCGTATTATCAGCTAAGTAGTTACTGTCGATCAGCATAGATGTCACTTCACAATCTGTGGAAATAGAAATCAAAACTATCGATCAAGTGAACTCTTCAAATAATAGAAAATAATTATCGTCATTTTTCACTAGATGGAGAATAGATTTTAAAAACTTTTAAATTATATTTTTCTAAATAAAGATCTTCTAAAAATCGGTCTACAGGGAATCGAATAGCAGGACTTTCGATTGCCGGTCTGGCCTTTTCCAATTAAGCTATTAGAGAGAACGAAAGGAAAATCCTTTTTCAGAAATATATGCTATTTCATGATAGACGTTGCATTTATGATTCGAGTAATTTCAAGGTAAATCTGTATTAACAGCAGAGTAGTTACTATCAATCAGTATAAATTTCACTCAACAATCTGTGGAATTATAAATCAAAACTATCGATCAAGTTCACTCTTCAAATAACAGAAAAGAATTAACGGTATTTAAAAAAAAATGAAAAATAAATTTAAAGACTTTAAAGATTATGTTTTTCTGAAAAAAGATCTTCTAAGAATCGCTGGACTGAAAATGGAACCACAGAATTTTCGCTTGCCGGTCTGGACTTTCTGAATTAAGCTATTAAAGAGATCGAAAAAAATCCTTTTTCAGAAATATGCTCTATCTCAAGCTAGAGGTTGCATTTGTGATTCGAGTACTTTTAAAGTCAATCTTCATCAACGGCAGAGCAGTTAATATCGATCAGTATAGATGTCACTCCACAATCTGTGGAAATAAAAACCAAACTATCAATCAAGTTAACTATTGTAACAATAGAAAATCATTAAGGTCATTTTTGACAAGATGGAAAATAAATTAAAAAAATGGTTAAATTATATTTTTCTGAAAAATAATCTTCTGACGATCGCTCCACTGAGAATAAAACCACAGAACTTCCAATTATTGGTCAGGTTCTTTCCCAATTAAGCTATTAGAGAGATCGAAAGAATAATCTTTTTTCGAAAATATGCACCATCGCAAGCTAGATGTTGCATTTATGAAATGAGTAATTTTAAAGTAAATCTATATTATCAGCAGAGTAGTTACTTTCGATCATAATAATTGTCCCTCCAAATCTGTGAAAATATAAATCAAAACTGTGGATCAAGTTAACTCTTCAAATACCAGAAAATAATTAACGGCCGTTTGGATAAGATGGCAAATATATTTAAAGAATTTTAAAATTATATTTTTCTAAAAAAAGATTTTCGAACAATCGCTCAACTTAGAGAAAACCATTTTCTCTAGAGGTACCGGTGCCAGGACTCTACGGAGATGAACAACTCTCTTGCTAGGCTAGTGTTCACCGTATGGGCCGCCGAGGATCCCTGTGAAGTTGTTGCCCTATTAATGAAAATTATATATTTTTTACAGAGTTCTGGGTGCCTCTTCAATAGTTCTGGAGTTCTTTAAGTGTTTTAGAAATAGTTCTGATAACTGAAGCACTAAAAAATCACTATTCGAAAGGGAGGGGGCTACCTTTACGCTCCCCCCACTTTTGCAAAAGTAAAATTTTTTGAGTTTAAGGTAGTTTAAACACAGTTCTAGAGTTCCTGATCATTTTCAAAAATAGTTCGAGCTAATATCACCAAAAAACCATGTTTCAAAAAAAAGTAGCTAGCCCCCACTTTTTGAACAATTAACTTTTTCTTGCATGATCCTCTGGTTCCGTAAGAGTTCTAGAGTTCTTTGATAAAAAATTAAAAATTAAAAAAGTCAAAATACAACATTTTCAAAAATACTTAATGTTGACAAATTTGTCGTTTAAATAAACAAGCAGTTCCCTTTAGAATTCTGTATCCATCAATAGGATTTCTACAAAAAAGTCCCATAACACTTTTCGATTAAGTAAACATTCGAAGAACTGCAGCAATTTAAGAAAATCCAAAATTTTGGAATTCTAAAATGTTGACAGTTTTAAGAGTTCTGATCAGAGTTCTGGACTTCTTCATAGGAGCTCTAAAAAAAGTGTCATAAAGCTTTTCCTTCAAGTTAAAATTCAAAGAAGTTTTGCACTTTTAGGAAAAACCATAATTTCGAAAATTCCAAAATGGTTAGGAGTTCTGATCGGAGCTCGGCAAAAAAGAATTAAAATACTTTTTGATCATAATAAAATTCGAAGAACTACGGCACTTTTCAAAAATCCAACATTTTGGAATCACAAACTATTGAAAGTTCTGAGAGTTCTGGTCTTTTTCATAAACGCTCTACAAAAACAGTGTGATCAAACTTTTCGCTCAAGTCAAAATTCGAAAAACTATGGCACTTTTAAGAAATTACAAAAACCTTTTTGGAAGTCCAAAAATTTTTTACTTTACCGATTTTGAGAGTTCTCAGAGTTCTGATTGGCTTTCTGTACTTCTTAATGAGAGCTCTACAAGAATTTTACATACAACTTTTCGATCTAGTCAAAATTGCTAGAAGTACGGCACTTTTAAGAAAATCCAAAATTTTGAAAAATCAAAATCTCGAGAGTTCTGAGAGTTCTGATAGGAGTTCTGGACTTATTTATGACAGCTCTACAAAAAAGTGTTATTAAACTTTTCGATTATGTCAAAATTCGAAGAAATGTGTTTTAATTGAGAATGAAATATCTTTCCAGAAAAGATTGGCAAAGCAGCAGTCGGGCAAGTCGGCATGAAGAAAAAAATCTTTAACGATAAAGCATTCTTTCTATAAATAAAATGCCTAGACTAGTATAATAAATGTTAACGAATGTATATTTGAGATTAAATATTAGAATCATGCTCGTTTCACGAAAGAGGCAATAACTTTTGACAGTAGGATGTATAATTTAGATTTCACTTCCGAGCCGTCGACATAGAGTCGCCGTTTCGGCAATAAAAAAACCGATTTGAAAAGTATCTCGTAAATGTTAGGTTTTGATATAGAACTCGATGACAGACCTGTTTATAAAAAAATTCACGCCTGGAATCTATCGTGCTCGATGGCTTTTCATGAGAACAAAGGGTTAATGATTACGGCAAGCTACAGTTGGGTTCAGGAGGTTAAGGAGAAATATAGAATTTTAGAGTTGGGATTAGGGCCAATCTGTAATGAAAGAATGTATCGAAATGTGGGGAAAGCTGAGGACCGCTGCGACGGCATCGAAGCTACCGACGACGAAGAAAAGGACCAGAAGAATCTGGTACA
>NC_046660.1:145513313-145515463 GCF_010883055.1 Belonocnema kinseyi
ATTGGCGAGTTTATTAACCTGGACATTTGAACTCTATCTTCACAGAATTTAATTTAATTTCTCGAGATAACGAAAGAACGAGCCGTGGCTGTGCACCAGATTCTTCTGGTCCTTTTCTTCGTCGTCGGGAGCTTCGATGCCGTCGCAGCGGTCCTCAGCTTCCCCCACATTTCAATACATTCTTTCATTACACATTGGCCCTAATCCCTACTTTAAAATTATATATTTCTCCTTAACCCCCTAAACCCAACTATGGATTGTGTAATCATTAACCCTCTGTTCTCATGAAAAGCCATCGAGAACGATAGAGTCCAGACGTGACTTTTTTTATAAACAGTTCTCTCATCGAGTACTACCATATATCAAAACGTAACATTTCTGAGAAACTTTTCAAATCGGTTTTTTTATTGCCGAAACGGCGACTCTATGTAGACAGATCGAAAGTAAAATCTAAATTATACATACTGCTGTCGAAAGTTATTATCTCTTTCGTGAAATAAGCATAATGTTCATATTCAATCTCAAATATACATTCGTTAACATTTATCATACTAGTCTTGAAATTTTATTTACAGATAGAATGCTTTATCGTCAAAGATCTTTTTTCTTCATGCCGACGTGCCCGACTGTTGCTTTGCCAATCTTTTCTCGAAAGATATTTTATTCTCAATTCAAATGTATTCGAATTTGATTTTATTTATTTCAAATTGTAAAACCGAGCATTTTATGTCACTGATAGTGCTGTTCGCAAAGGCTAGAATGCGAATTATATCTGCTCATTACAGCCCATTTCTTGTTCTTCTTTCAGGGAAGCCGGGACGCTTCACCCTGAGACGTGTATACGTACACTGCACGTCACATGGCACTTCTCGACAAACTGTGTCACATCCCCCTATTGTCAATTTCATCTATTTCTTATTTGGCAAAGTTATTTGTTCGTTTATGTTAAATCGTTCATTTCTATTGTATTCAAAATACTATCGAATCCCGAAATGCAAAATAACAAATTTCCTAAATTTATAAAGTCAGATTAGACAGTATGTTCCTTTTAAAATGACAAAATTTTTTTTAAATAATACAATTTTGAAAACAAGTAAAATTTTGAAAAGAAATGTGATTGGAAATTTTTTAAAAGAAAGTAAATTTGATAAAGTTGTTGAAAATTTAGTAAAATTTTTAAATAAAAAAAAACTGAAGAATTTAAAACTTTTCGACTTATCTATGGTACAGGTCAACCCCCACTCCAAATTGACCACAGTACCTGTCATAACAGATTTCCCCAACTTCAAATTTCCCATAGTACTTGTCATGGCGGATTCCCCCCTCCAAATTTCCCATAGTACCTATCATGGTGGATTCCAGCCTCTCCAAATTTCCCATAGTACCTGTCGTGTTGGATTCCCCCCACTCCAAATTTCTCATAGTGTGCACTATCTACTTACATTGATTCTTCTTCAGACATTTTCAATAAGATAGTAAATCTGGTGAGATATATTTACAAATTCCATCTCAGGTTTCACGCCCCTCATGATCGGTATCACTAATGGCTATCAGCTTAAGCACGTGAAAAGGATTACTAAGAAGTGTAGCCTAAATACTCTTCCATATGTTTATTCTTCTTATTATTATTTTTTTTTGTGATTCAAGATATCTGCAGATATCTACCGGATAATCTTACTTAAAGAAGAGAATAAAAGGAGAAACATGAAATTCTTTAAATTTTGCAATCAGCAATTTAAAATTATTATTATCTTCGGAATCTACGCTTTTTGCGATTTTAACGTTATGTGACTTGCAATAAAAAGATGAAAACTAAATTAAATCTTGCAGATTTTAGTTTATGATTTAATACTATCTAGCTGGCATTATGAAATTGCCGCAGTTCTACGATCAAAAAGTTAATTTTCTAAAGGTACCATAATGCTTCAAATCTTTACTTGATCGTAAAGTTGCATGACACTTTTTTGTAGAGCTCTCAAGAAGAAGTTCGGAACTTCAATCAGAACTCTTAGAACTTTCAACATTTTGGAATGTTTAAAATCTTTTATTTTCTTGAAAGAAATCTTAGAATTAAATATTTTTATTTGAGAAGATTTTCAGACAAGGATTTCATCGCTGGAGTTGGGTTTCCAGATCCTTTATTGCGGAAA
>NC_046660.1:145515563-145516901 GCF_010883055.1 Belonocnema kinseyi
CTACATTCAAAGGCATAATGCGGCACTAAGAGTACTTTATTACCATCTCTGTCACTCCTACGGCATTCACCTTAATATCGCTCCTCTAAATGCTCCTAGGGAGCATTTAGGGTCCACGAGGCTTTTGCTGGATCGTCGTATTGATTCCTTTACAGACTGTAACCACCTATCTCACGGTTGTGGGACGTGGTTATGGCTGAAATTTTACCGCGATTTCGCTGGAAGCGGGTGCAATTTTTCAGATTAGCACCCGCTCCCGGCGAAATCCTGCGGTTGTCCTTATGACAAATTTTTAAATATATATATACCAAGTTCGAAAAACAATTATTGTAATAAATATTAATCAAAATTTCGTACCCGAGATTGCCATCGCAACAGAACGATATAAAGGGCAAATCGACTTGCTACTTCCGATGATTTCAATGATGGCTGATATTTTTTTTATCAAAACTTCACTTACATTAAAAACACTTTTTGAACATTTTTGAACAATTTTACAATTTCACAAAGATCACTAACAATCACGGATCAGCCTCTTCGCATACCTATGTTCCCAGACTCCTGAAGAAGATGTCCTCCGCTAGAAAAAATCCAATCCCTGTCCTTGATCGTCCTGCATCTTTCCTTCGATTGTCCTTCTGTTTTATTAGCCTGCAGTAATTCAGGGGGATCACTACGGGACCCTTAAAATTACTGACTGCGACCCTGGTACCTTTTGACTATACCCTATGCCTTCAGGTCTAAAAACCCTTACAAAAACTTGGAGGGGGTGTCGTGGCTTTCACTCTTCTTCTTCCGGTAATCTGGATATCCAGTTCGTTACTGTTCGTCTTCTTCTGGTAGCCCAAGTCGTCACACGTCTTCTTCACGACCTTTCCTATCTTCTTCCGCTTATTGGCCCTTTTCTTGACGACAGTAGTCGAAGGCGGGTCGATAGATAGAAAATAACGGTCTTCTTCTTTTCCTCTGGCCCAAAATTTTCAAAATTCTCTGGTTGTCCTGGGTTGATTTTTATAAATTTTCTAAATGAAAATTATTTATTTTATTTTTTTCTTATTTCCACAGTGAATCTTAAAATGGCACGCGTCAATTTTTAAATATCCTGGTGGGCGGAAAACTTAGCAATCTTCTTTTCTGGTAAATTTTCACTGACTTAATTCAGTTATCGCTTACTGTTTAAAAAAAAAACTAATTTTAACACCTGTCTCGTTTCCTAGGGGATTCAACCGTGACAAGTTAGTAAAATCCAACTTCTGACACCATGTAACGAGCGGAACTCTATTTAGGCGCGAAAAGTTTAAAAATGTAAAATCTTTATCTTAAAATAGTTATTTTAAA
>NC_046660.1:145517001-145543715 GCF_010883055.1 Belonocnema kinseyi
AGCAAGCTGATTCTGTTGCGGATTTTATTTAAGAAAGGGAAGTTGATTTTAGGGAAAATTTAGAAATTTTAGATCCGGGAATCGTGACACGGAATCCAGTAGCAGTTAACCGTGCCCCTCCCCACCGGAACATTTCGTGCTCAAAGCCTAGTTCAGGTGCTAGTAGCTCTGGTAATTTTGGTCTACTCGAGAAAGAGCCAAAGAAACCAATCCCTTTCAAGACCACTCTCACCTTTATTCTAGCAAAATTTGACGGAGGAAACATGTCAGTTGGCCGCTTTATTAAAGATTGTATTTTTGCTAGAGACTCTATTGCAGCTGAAGATCGTCAACATTTATTTTTAGTAGTAGGTTCTAGGGTGGTAGGAGCTGCATACAACGCTCTTGCAGATCGCAATGTGAACTCACTAGAGCATCTTTTAAAATATCTCAAAGTTACTTATGCTGAGCGGCGAACTCTGAAAGAACTTAATCAGGCTCTTTCTAAGTTGATCCAGCATGAAAAAGAGAATGTGAGCGAATTAGGTGTTCAGGCCAGTCAGATTTTGGCAAACATAATCGAATTATTGGAAGACCAAAATTCTTCAGAAGATGCTCCGTTTCTGATTTGCTCAACAAGAAATACAGCTTGCGAGAATTTTATTTGCCGATTGAGAAATGAATTATTCTTGCACGTGAACATTAAACATCTAAAAACTTTACGAGAAACGATTAATATAACTAGAACAGCAGAATGGGACTCTGAATTTGTAGATGGCTTAGATCGGAAATCTGTAGAAAATAAGAGCGAAAACACGGAAAAAGCAGAACGATCGGGGAATATAAAATAGTTCAATAGTCAACGCGGTCGAAGCGAACCCGTTCGGAAATTGCCTTATTTTGCCTTATTGAAAAAAGGCCCGGCTGAGGTCCGGCTCAGTATGCCTGAATAATAAATGTATATAACAGCCCTGATGCGGTCCCTTTACGGGCTAAATAGCCTTCCCTTGTTATTAAGTCAGGCAGTCTGAATTATACCTTACCTACGGTAACTTCACGGCCCTGGCAGGGCACGAATAAGAGCGCCTCTGTTCAAGGTCAGGCGTACTGAAAGAGGTGCCAAGTTAAGAAACCGGACGCGCACCTTTGTTATACCTTATGCAAGTCCTGTCAAGCGCCAATGCATTTAAATTCGATACTTTTTACAAAAACTTAACCGTGGAAAAAAATATGTCTGAGTAGAATTCGATTGAAAAAGGAGTTTTTTTTTAGTAAAAAAAACCCTTTCAAAACCTTTTATAATGATAAAAATGTTAAATGTAACATTCTTGAAAATAAAATAATAAAAATTATTATTATAATATTATTGTAGATTTATCATCGGTTCGAGTAATGTAACTTGCAATTTTATGAATAGTAAAGAAAATATTAATTTACCGAATATTAATGTGAATTATTATTTTCTGCAATTATTTTCCGTAAATACAAATTTAAATTTGCGCGGCAGCACATGGCGCGCCATCTGGTGCACCGTTGATATTCGCGCGTCTTTCGCGAGGTCTTTTGTTTTCTCGTCGGTGAATCTGTGAATGTCAACAGTGTCGACACGTGCACGTCTTTTCATTTATAGCCAGTTATAAGTGTAATAAGTAATTGAAGGTTCGATCTAGACATTCAAAACCCAATTAGGTTTGCAACAACAATGTATGCGAGCAGCAAAAGGGCGGTAATTCTGCCTATTCCAGATAAAATATACTTAATTATTTAATTTTTTACTCAATTTTTATTTGCTTTTCCTACTAAAGCACATAAGTTGTTACATTCTAATTAAAAAATAATAATTTTAGGAATTTGATAGGAAATTTATACCGCCCGGAGAAGGGTCGCACTTATTTTAAAGGCACAGGAAAGGTTTTCTGATACGGACCGTCTAAGGATGAGTACACACGGTCCTTCTCATTCCGAGAGTGACGAAACGCCATCAGGGTCTGATAGGATTTCCGTATACGGGCCTTAAATAAAATAAGGCAACCTCATCAGAACCTGGAAGTGCCCTGATTTATATTTCTACACTGGAAGACGAAAGCTCATAGTCTGACAGTTCATGCTTCAAGTGAGACAGGATCGTACACATGGCACAAAATTGTAGTTTCACCAATTTCAATGGTCCGCGTTGCCATAATTGCAATAAAAATGGCCATTTTGCGCGTGATTGCAGCAGTCAGGTTGAAAGATCATGGTCATGCTTTACCTGCAATAATGAAGGTCATACTGCTCGTGATTGTCCTGAATCGTAAAAAAGACGAAACTAAATGAATCGGTAGATATTGCAAAAAGACTGGACATGAAATTGAAAAATGTTTTAAAAAATTAGATAAAGTAGTTAAAAATCGCAGGGAGAAAGATGAAAATTTAAACGAAAAGTGAGTTCGACTGAATGGTGCGATAGCAAGCTCTTCAAAAATGCAGCACGGATCCGACGGGTCGTTTTAAAATTAAATATAGCTGGGAAGGCACTCTCGCCAAATATAAACTTAAATAATACAAATATAAAAAATGGTAAGTTGCGACGGAATGTTAGGAATGCCTTTCCTGTCCGACTCTGTCTTTGATCTGAAAACAAAAGTAATAAAAAATTCAAAATGGCGAAATTTTATTCAGTTCATCCATTGAAAATTCGGCAAAAGGGCACTACACTTATTTTAAAGGATCGTACCAAAAAATTAGTAACTTTATCAGTAACTAACACCGATTTAACAGAAGGATATATGCTCTTAATACCAACAGGCCCAGGTATATTTTTGGGAAAATCTTTAGCAACCATAAAAGTGGGTAATATTCGAGTCTCTTGCATTAATACTATTACAAGAATTCGAGACTGTCGAATCAATTTCTAAATCTTCAAGTAAAGACATTAACAAAGACTTGAATGAAGTAAATAGCAAATATGGTAACGAAGCCAAACCAAGTACTAACAAAAACAATACTAAAGATACTAGTAAAAACGCTAAAAAATGCATGACTATAAAAAACGTTAAACTACTCCCGCTGAACGATTTAAAAAATTACTACTAAAACTTCATTTATCCAATTTGAACAAAGAGGAAGAAGAAAGTCTTTTCAAAAGCATAAGAAAATCTCCTAATCAGTTCTTTTTGGAAGGAGACAAATTAGGTTGTACGAATGATTTGAAACATATCAATAGAACCGTAGATGATGCCCCCGTGAATAAACCAAACTATAGGTATCCCGTAGTACATAAAGAATTAATAGCACAAGGAACAAATAAATTGAAAGATCAAAATGCGGTATCGCCTCCTAGCTCACCTTATAACTCTACGGTTTTGGTAGTAACGAAAAAGGCGGACTCTAAGGGTAACAAGATATCTGTATTATTAAAAGAGTAGTTTCTACCCATCCGTATAGATGTCACTCCGCAGTCTGGTGAAATAGAAATCAAAACTATCGATCAAGTTAACTCTTCAAATAACGTAAAATAATTAACGGCATTTTTCAAAAGGATGGAAAATATATATTTTTAAAAATTTTTAATATATTTTTCTAAAAAAGGATCCCCTAACAATCGATTCACTGGGAATCGAACAACAAAACTTCAGATTTCCGGTCGGGTGCTTTCAAAATCAAGCTATGAGAAAGATCGAAATCTTTTTTCAATAAAATTCGCTATCTTAAGATAGGTGATACGAGTAATTTCATAGGAATCTGTATTATAATAAGAGTAGTTTCCATCGATCAATATAGATGTCGCTCCACAATCTGTGATAATAGAAATCAAAACTATCGATTAAGTTAACTCTTTAAATACCGTAAAATAATTAACGTCATTTTTTGAAAAGATGGAAAATATATTTTTTAATCTCCAAACTATATTTGTCTGAAAAAATATCATCTAGCAATCGATCCACTTGGAAACGAACTGCAGAACTTCATATTGTCGGTCGGGTGCTTTCCCAATTAAGATAATAGAGAGATGAAATGAAAATCTTTTTTCAGAAATATAGACCATCTCAAGCTAGGTGATACGAGTAATCTCATAGAAAATCTGTATTATCAAAAGGATAGTTACTATCCTTCGGTACAGATGTCACTCCACAATCTGTGGAAATAGAAATCAAAACTATCGATCAAGTAAACTCTTCAAATCGAACGAAAATCTTTTTTCGGTAATAGACGCTATCTCAATATACGTGATACGAGTAATTGCATAAGAATTCTGTATTATCAAAGGAGAAGTTACTATCACTTTGTATAGTTGTCACTCAGGATTCTGTGGAAAAGCAATCAAAAAGCACTATGGGAAATTCTGAGTGGGGAGAATCCGCCATGACAGGTACTATGGGAAAATTGAGTAAAGTTAATCCGCCATGGCAGGTATTATGGAAAATTTATAGTGGGGGAATCCGCTATGATAGGTACTATGAAAAATTTTGAGTGGGGAAAATGTACCATGACAGGTACTGTGGGAAATTTGAAGTGGGGGGAATCCGCCATGACAGATACTATGGCAAATTTGGAGTGGGGGTAATCCGCCATGACAGATACTATAGGAAAGCTGGAGTAGGGGAATGCGCCATGAAATGCACTATGGGAAATTTTGAGAGGTGGAGAATTCGCCATGACAGATCTATGGGAAATTTTTGTTGGAAGGAATCCGCCATGACATGTACTATAGAAATTTGGAGTGGGGGAAATCAGCCATGACAGATACTATGGGAAAGCTTGAGTGGAAGAATGCGCCATGATATATACCATGGGAAATTCGGATTGGTCGGAAGTTTGCCATGACATTCCTTTGGGAAATTGGGAGTAGGGGAATCCGCCATGACATGTACTATGGGAAATTTGGAATGGGGGTAGTCTGAACTATGGGCAATTTGATGTGGCGGGTGGTCTGTACTATGGGGAATTCGGAGTGGGGGGGGGGTGAAGGCTGTGAAATTTTAGGGTTAGGGAGTGACAGTTAGAAAATAAGTAAAGCGTCTTATATATAATCTAGTGTTTTGAAGTAGGACATTTTTATTTAAAAAATTAATTATTTTAGAAATTCTTTAATGTAATTTTTAAAAATAAATAGCTAAAGGACAGGTGAATTCTTTTTTCTAAAAAAGATTACATCTAGAATCTTCATTCTAACGATATGATTATAGGTACCTGAGAAGCGTCGTAAAAAATACATCTAAATTCTTCATTCTATTCTATGAATAAGCTAAACTCGATAATTTCCAAGAAACTATTCCTCATGAGAGAAGAGAATCCAAAGCTCTAGCCCTTTTTATTTTATACTTGTCTAAAAATCTTTTGTGAAAGTTCACCACAATTCGATCGCTATCTAATAGATTTTCCGTAAAAATATCAATAAAACGACGCACAGTACCACTATTACACATATGATGAAGAAACATGACACAAAACTGACCGCGTACATCTGAAGAGGTACTCCGTAGTTGTTTGGTGTCCCATATGTAGAGGCTGGATTTTCTACGTAGACGATGAAGATGTTGAGAAATAAAAGAATTTATCCCGTAACTGTCAAAGTAGGTTCCTTTTCCGATTCCGTCGATATGAATTCCGATCCAGTGGGAATCAGGCTGAGTGTGGTCATCCGTGTTAACCACTATTGCAGCCGGTCTTGTCCATGTTTTGAGAGTTTTATCTGCTGGGTATACGCCAATCGTCTTGACGTCAGCACTGTCTGGAACTGAATTCGTGGCAATTATTGTTTTTCCGTACATAGATTTTCTGTTTGACAGTTTATATAGAACTTCTTCCTGTCGTTGTTTTCGAAGCCAATTGCGCAGTTTCATAGCATTGTTGAGAGCACATATGAACATTTCCTTTTTTCGAACTCAATGGAGAAAGCAAAAATCTCTCCTGTCTTCGAGTCTTTTAAAGGCTGGGCAGTTTACTTCTTCCAAATGGATGATTTGACTGCTGGTAATTTTATGTAAAAGCCAGGCTTTTTCCCGACCACGTGCGTAAATCTGTGACGCAGTTTTGGCAACTTCTCGAAGGTTTGAATGTTAAAACTTCAGTGGGATATCTCCATAGAACTATTCAAATCCATGATAGTTTAAGGTTAGTCCGTGGTTTGTAATTTTGAACACGCAGGAAGTTCAGAGGAGTGGTATGGTGGTCCAACAATCCAATGAGCTATGTATTTATGAATAACAGCAACAACCGCCACTTTCTTTGGTATGAACTGGTCATCTATGTCTGGAAAGCCTTGTATGTCGATTATATAGTCTATTGTTTTACATTCAAGAGCAGTGGTAAGGATGAAGATATCTTTACGAGAGACTACAACCAACTGAGCAGAGTGTCTTATATATTCGGGTACACATTCTTCGTTTTCGTTTGTAGTGTTTCTTCTACACGAAGTTCAATGCGAAGGCTGCCATGTTTAACGAGATTCCAGTGTGATTGACAATTTGCAGAAAGATCTGGAGTAAGATCAAATGCAAAGAGGCAGTATCCATTTGCGTAATCAAAACGATCAATATTATTTCCCTCATTCACAAAATGAATTCCCGACCCGGATAATAGAGTATGATACGCATCAATGTATAGCTTTCCTTTTGAGAAATCTGGCTGTAAAAGCTTTGATGGGATTTGCATATCATCCACATAGAGACAGCAATTATTGATATTAAAGTGTCTAAAGTTAAAGAAGTTCTTACCACGATGACCGCTGAATGCGCCATTTTCGACAAATCGAATCATGATCCTTTTAGGTTGTTGGCCGAGTATAACATTATCGAAAGTTTCACATTGAACACCAGAATGAAAAGTGAGTGTTTTAACCTCTACGCTGGTGAATAAGTATTTGACCGTACCTTGAGAAAGAGCTTTCGCGTATGCAAGCAGAATTCCAGGGCTGATTTTTGCACGCTGAATAAGAATAGATGTTTCTTCAACATGGACATGAGCCTGATTAGTAGGATCCATAAGACAAAAAGCATCTTTAGAACTCACTAGTCGAACTACAAGTTTAACACTAATCAAGAGATATTCATCCTGATAAAAAACATCACTGTGCAAATGGCCATGGTTTTGCATTGTGAGAGCATCCATTTTACCTGCTGTATCGTGAAGCTATAATGCTGATGTGAGATGACTTTTTGTCGCTGCTGGCCCATATTTGAGCAGAGACTCAATATCCGCTCTGTATGCATATGCGCAAGATCAATGTACTCATCCCCCTGACCTCGAACTACAAACTCAATTAGTAAGTCATCTGTGAGAGATGAGACTGGCTTATAGTGTACCCTTTTAAAACCCTCTATTGATGTTTGCTGACTTTCCCGCCTTTTTTATTTCTTCTACGAGGTTTTCCCGGGGATTTTCTACACGCTGCGAACACCGAACGACTGAAGATTATTCCTCTTCCCAATCAATTTATATCCCGATTCGTTCATCAGGCTTTCCGCTTTTATCATAAATCGTCTCTTCAACTCCTTTCCAGTCTCATTCAGGCATATTAACACAGCCTGTTTAATTGGTATGTTACGTTCCACATTATCAAGAACATTCAGAAGTGGTCCTTTATATGTATTTAGATTGTACGGAATGAAGTATGAAGTATAGGAATATAATGAGGTGTTGAGAAATTTTTCACCTGTCTTGATCCGAAAATATAATTTTTCGTATCCATCGGTACGACTCGTAAGAGTGATGTTTTTATATTTCCAGTAATACATCGTAGGCATATATCACAATACACAAAAATTTTATTTGGTGGACCATTTGATAAACCTGGTTTATCAAATTTTATCAAAAACCTGGTTTATCACTGATTAAAATAAAGTGGCGACCTATAATCTTACAATCCTCTTTACAAAATGTCTCCACTGTTACATAATGATTGTTTCTCTTCTCTTGTTTAACAACTACATATTTATTTATTTCGGTAGTATTATTTATAGCATATATGAGGTCATCCAGCTGTGAGTAAACTCCTGGTGAAAAGAATTATGTAATTAGGCGTGTCTACTTTCCTTTAAATAGTTCCAGTTTAAAACCTTCATCAGCTCAAATGTAATTATTGCCGCGTGATTTGTCAGCATTTTCTGATATAGCTAAATCGACACTACCATACTCGTTTACTCGAATGCATTCACCTCTCGCATGTCTAATAGGATGATGGAGATAGCATGCATTTTGACTCTTTAACCAGTCAATTACTTGCTTACGTGGAATATTGTTCCGTGTAGTTCAATAACCTTGCGACAGATGCATGTAATTTTGATCTCCAGTACTCACGATTGCCTAAAATGTCTTTTGATGTAATTCCTTGAAGAAACTTTGCAAACTAACACAACAACTGATTTCCTATACCTAATAGCATCATTCACTAAATCTAAAATATTTGATTTCTCTACACGTTCTCCGTCAATAAATACAACACCCTATTTATCCCATTTTGTTCTATTTTTAACCTCTGGTGCTTGTAATCTTTCGAGTAAATATTCGCTCTTTTCCCTATCAGTTTTTGGCACAAATGCAATAATATCTGAGGTGGGTAGAGTTAAATTATCGTCGTTTTCATTCGGACTCGTCATTTTATGTTAAGCTCTGTTTAACTTGTCATCAACAGAGTCTTTTATCTCTTTCTTCTTTTCAATTAATTTTTTCACTTCAGCGGTAAAAAACATATACTTTTGTAAAACTTGCTGATATAATTTCCACTTTTCATATTCAACAGTGTATAATAGAGAGTATAAAATTTTACTTATCTCATCGTCCAGTCTGGAAATTGCAGTTCCAGGTGTTTTTGAGGTAATAAAATTGGTGAATAGTTGTTGTTGTTGTTTTTGTGGGTACGACTGTGGCTTAATTTGTTCGACACTATCACTTGGTACAAGTGCCATTTTCTTAGCATGTTCCATTTGAGTAAATATAACAAATAATTACGAAGATGAAAACATTTTGGAAAAGAGGGTACCAAGGACTGGTGCTAGTAAAAGTGGTGGAAATCCCTCTCCTTTTTACACGATAAAACGTTTTTTACTGTTCCACGAACCGCGTGGTGACACAAGTTTTCTTAATGCATATCTGTATTTTTTAGTTTTCGCTTCTCGGTTCTTTTTAGAGATAAGCTTCCCGTAGAAATAGTTTATTTTCAGGATACACCTGTCTAGCGAGATGTTGAATTTTCCCTCGGTCTCTTGGGTTTTCAAATACTACAATATAATTTGCGTTTAAGGAAAGCTAAACCTTCATGAAATTCAACTCCCTTCCCGTACTCTGTATAGAATGACTATCATTCTAAATAATATAAAGGTATGCAAAAAAATACAACATCACACATTAAATTAATATTTTAAAGAAATTTTTTCACAAAAACCGTTTTACCGCAACCCGTTTTACCAGAAATCATAGACTTAAATGGATGTTTCCACATTGGATCCATGTCGAAGAATAAAAAAAACACTACAGTGTAATCCCCTTTTATCTGATTTTTTACTGTCCTAAAGATAACTAGAAGCTCTTGCGCGTTTTACGCGCGCGACCCACTACTTTCATTGTAATTATTCTATTTGAAAATTAAGTCCAATAAAATACCGCAATAATCATTTTTACTTCAATAACTTCTATTTATACACGACTTCGCATGGGTACACTATATGACGAAAGACCGGCATGTGTACCCGAATTTTGAAAACTCGACTAAACTCGGGAGGTGATTTTCTGCAGTTTTCCTCTCATCGCACCAAATGTTTAGGCGAATGCGAGTACTTCGAGCAAATTCGTATGTACCTGCATTGTAACTAAGCCTTAGTAAGAAAAAATGACCCTATTCGTTAGAAAATAGCCAAATTCTAAACGTTTTATGAAACTAATAGTTAGATGAAATTAATAGTTGTAAATTTTCAAAGCATCAGAGAAAAAAAATCATCGAAAAGATATTTTAAGTTAATTGTGGTAAAAAGTGAAGCCTACTCGTAGCAAGAAAAGCAAACTCTTAATTTTTTAATTGAAATTCTTTCAATAATTAATAGTTCTTGTAAATTTACAAATCAAAATAGAAAAGAGTCATCGAATGGACATTCCTAGTTGATTTCGAAAGCACATTATCTTGTAGGATAAACATGAAACTCTTAATTTTTAAATTAAAATTGTTTAAATAACTAATAGTTCTCGTAAATTTGCAAAGCATTATAAAAAAGAGTCATCGGATAGACATTCTTAGTTGCCACCGTAACAAAATTGACTATAGGATAGTTAAACATGATGGCAAAATTAAATTAAAATATAAATCAATGAACTCATATTTTTCCACGCGCGCATGACACCCAGGCGAATAAGCTTATAGGCCTGGTTGCAACGGCCAGGGTAATTAGCTTATAACCCTGGCCGTCGCGATGCGGTGGCGCTCCTATAAGATAATTTTCAGCGCCCGCGGTCCGCGCCCTCTAGCTAGCCCGCCCACACTTTCGAGGACAGTATTTTTGAATACAATTTAAAATAAATACTTGCCTTTTAGTTTCATTACAAATATTTTATTTTCTTCCTATTGAAACTATTTTTTAATTTATGTTCTTGATTTAAGAAATCTAATCTGATTTACAAGTTCTAAGGGTTAAAGAGCAAAAAATGTAAATACTTGGATTTTTTAAAAATAAGAAAAAAATTTTATAAAAGAATAATAATATTTAAGTTAACATTATTTACAAGAAGTTATGTACAAAAATAGCCGCAGTAAAAAAACAGAGGTGATCTGTCCTCATGCGGAAAGGCCATTTGCCATAGGCCCTGTATTGGCTGAATTTTAAGTGACGGTGGCCGTGCCATCAGAGCCCGTGCAATTTGTATTGCCGCAGGACATAGTGGAATACATTTAGCACGTACGGAGGGACGTATAGGGACCACAGGCCGACCAGCTACGTGTCATATAGGTTGCTTATACATATCCCAGTTAACTGAAATATGAAAAAGTGTTAATTATACAATTTTATGTTTTAACAAATGATTATTTAAATATACATACATGTTCTTTTGGCTGAAGTCATACAACCCATCTCCTCATTACACATGCAAGTTTAGAGATAGATTTCATACATAGTTTTAAAGGTAATTTTCTACAGAAAACCAAACTAGTCAAGTCAAACTACTCTGAATTTTCTTTATTTTGGCCCTCTTCGATATAACGGTAAGGTAAAAATTCGTAATTCTGGAGGAATCTTCTTTTACTATTCACCGGTTTACATGTTTTTTTCTTTGTCCTAATTGCCACATTGTAAAATTTCGTTCGTCGAATTGCTCTGAATAAGAATGAATTTGGAGGAGTATTGCCAACTACCATATCTCGAACGGTTGCAAAATTGAAAACTTGTGAATTTTTGTAATTTAGAGTTATCTACTTCATTTTGTAAACTTCCAACTCATCCGTCATTTGCCCCATTAATCGTACCCTGGGCGGTATGTTCTCGGATACATTTTCATGACATATGGAAATGCATGAGTCTGTTTCGAAGTACAAAATGCGTCGAACTAATTGATACAGGCACTGAAACAGCTTTAGCTTAGCTTGAGCAGTAGGCGGGGGCGAAAAACCAACATTGTGCGTCCAGGAAACGCCTGGATGCTGAAAAGTGGCCCAGTCCAATCCGAAACCCAGCGCACTTTGAAATTATGAAATCGGATAATATCTTCAGTCTGTTCTTTGAGGGTGAAATCTCGAAATTTCACTAAAAAACACTAAAATTTAAGGTTTTGCAAAAATGGGCTTAAAATCGATACCGATGCCTTCCAAGGGTGACTTTACGATGAAAAGTCATCAGAGGGTACTTAGAGGTCCGTACCGATTCGCCAAAGTCACCCCATGCCAATCCTCATGGAGGGGGAAGTGGCTCAAAATCGCGTATTTTCGAGTAAAACGCTTAAATAATTGTGTGGCCGATAGGTCATGTCTGTCTACGAGCACACGAGCGTCTGTGCCACCTCTACACTGAAGCTGGACCCCCCCTCCGGTCGACGGACTCCTTCTCCCCTCCCCCTCTCACCGGTCGAGCGTTGTCGAGACTTGTCAGAACCTATCAATGGCTCGTACTGTCGGCTCACGCCTAATGTTTTTCCAACGAGGGCTGGCGTTCTGCCATGTTGTCAGGAGGTTCAAAGGCAAAAGGCATGTCTTTCAGAAAAAGACAAGAAGCCTTCGTTCGGAGACATTGCCGACGAAGTCCGTTCCAAACTAATAGTTATTTGGCAATCTGCTTCTATCCCAACGGTCTCAGAGCAGCGCATTAAGGAATGTCTCACAAAAACTTTATAAAACACACAACGTTGAAAATTTCATTGAAGAGTAAAACAACTTCTCAAAGTAATAAGGATGAGAAAACCGCCGCCTTCAAAGAGTACTGCTCTGAATTATTCAACATAGCCGCTTGTGAGTGCGATTACTTGTCTAGGTGCTCCTGTCCCAAGGAAAAAAAGGTTCCAGCCGTAGAGCATGTCTTGTATCTTGACCAAAGAGGTAAAGGACTCATGGGAATCGCCAGCGTAGATGTCTCTGAAACAAAAAGAATACATAAGAGAGCAGAACGTAATGCAAAAAGAGGCAGACTTGAACGGGGAGAGGGTGGGGAAAGCGTTCCTACTGCATCGACCTCCACATCTTCCTCTACGATTGATATGGATATAGATTTAGATTCATTCTTTGAGGAAGGTGAAGGTGATAATCCTCCTCCTGAAATTAAAGTAAAGTTTGATGCTTCTACCGATGATGACGATTTTCATGACATACCACGCAGACTTGTGCAGAGAAAATCATCGCACGCCAGACTTGACTTATCTGAAGCAGCAGTAGTTGCCCAAAGATATGGTATAAGTCAACGAGTTGCAGTACATTTAAGCTCGTCTATACTCCTCGCTGCCAATCGAGCATGCCATGCCCAAGATGAGTGTGATTCTATTTATAATTACGTAACAACAGAACTGAACGGAGGATTCGATGCAGTGGTAGTCGTGGGCTGTGACGGTACAAATAAGAATACGGGCTGGAAGGGAGAAATTATTCGACTACTAGAGAAACGACTTGATCGTCCCTTGCAATGGGTTGCCTGTCTATTACATTTTAATGAGCTACCGTTCAGAAGTCTTTTCGTATTTATTGACGGACCTACCTCTGGTCCGAACAAATACTTAGGGCCAATAGGGGGACAACTTCCAACTTGCGAGACCCTCGATGTTGGAAAGTTTAAACAAGTTGAGTGTGACTTACCTGAGATTGAGCCCACTGATCTCAGCTCAGATCAAAGGTATCTTTATGAGATATCAGATGCCATATGGTTCGGAGCGTGCTCTCCTGAGCTGGCCTCCCGGAAGATAGGCCCTATCAACATGGCTCGCTGGCTAACAACTGCAAATAGAATTCTGAGATTATACATATCAACAACAAGACCCACAAACAAACTGCAAGTATTAATTGAATACTTACTCTCAGTATACGTACCTCAGTGGTTCCACATCAGACGGGATAAGTCTATCGCTGATGTGAGTCGGCGCCTCTTCCAAGCAATCAAATTGTCGAGGTTTCTTCCCCTGAAGTACCGAAATGTGGTAAACACTTCTATTCAGACAAACGGCATCTCTGCCATGCCAGAAAATATACTTCTTGGAATGGTAACCGACACTAGGCTTACCGTTCGCCAAGACGCACACACCAAAATCCTGGAAGCGAAACATAAGCAACAGATAACTGTTAGATACAATATTGTGCCAAAAATTAATTTTGGAGCTAATGATTACACAGAAATGATTGATTGGGAACAAAAAGATTTTTCACGTACCGTACTTCTTGTCACACAGTACCGGTGGAAAGAACTGTTAGACTGGTAACAGAGGTGTCCAAACAAGGCATCGGTCCCAAGGCTCGGGACCGACAGATACGCGCCACACTTCTTTCTCGAAAGACTGTCAACTTATTTGACACTAAGAAAGACTTTGTGGGTGTAATTAATGACTCTGAGACTTAAACAATCACGTTCTACATATGGTTGGTTCGTTGGGTAGGGCGTGGGTGAAGCCCGATGTGCAGCCACCTCCACGTGGTGGGCTCTGGGTCACTCGAAGTAGTAGAACTGAGTGAGCTAGAAGCTGCACAAGTATTTGAGCGTTTTACTCGAAAATACGCAATTTTGAGCCATTTCCACCTCCATGAGGATTGGCATGGGGTGACTTTGGCGATTCGGTACGGACCTCTAAGTACCCTCTGATGACTTTTCATCGTAAAGTCACCCTTGGAAGGCATCGGTATCGATTTTAAGCCCATTTTTGCAAAACCTTAAATTTGAGTGTTTTTTAGTGAAATTTCGAGATTTCACCCTCAAAGAACAGACTGAAGATATTATCAGATTTCAAAATTTCAAAGGGCGCTAAGTTTCGGATTGGACTGGACCACTTTTCCGCACCCAGGCGTTTCCTAGACGCACACTGTTGGTTTTTCGCACCAGCCTATTGAGCAGTTGTGTAAGAGGCTATTACTACGTTCGTGTAGGGTGACGCTATAATAGATTCGTCTCTATACGACCAAGAGTCATAGAAAACATCATCATTTACGGGGAAAATGTCATGGAGTTCTAACTCTGTACTAGTAAGCAACATCATCAACCGTTTACGCTCCTCAATAACCTCCGTTTGTGGTAAATTCTCTCTTTGTCCGAATTTACCCCAAAAAGATTTGTGCAAAGTTTTGCAACGGAACGTAAACCAGAGTTTTTCAAATCTGTTCAGGATCTAACTCTATCCTTTCAATCTCATCATGCTCACAAAGATAATCTTTTTTTTCTCTCCGTCAACGCACTCGCTCTGCCACCCACTAGCCTCCTGTTTAATTATTTAAAAGGCGCTTATATAACACGCGAATAACCCACCTGTACATGTTTTTGTATCGCATTTCGTAACCTGATATTTCCATATCTTTTAAATATGTGTTACTCTATAATTTAACTCCATGGCTTTTTTCAGCTTATCTAATCCACAGGTTCCCTCCAGCTCACGCTTTGTATCATCATCAGTGTATGCAGTTTGACTGATAGACGCACAACACGCGTGGCAAAGCAGGAATATGAGTTTCCCATGCATTCGCACAGGTAGCGCAAAATGAAATAAATGTCGTGGAGCACACGGCATTTGATCAATCCGTTAATCTAATGCAAATTCATGTAATTAGAACCAGCTAGAACTCTACACTTTGGTAGTCATTGCATCTGGAGAGTTACCCTCAACCAGTGGTAAAGGACCTGCATACAAATCATTCTCGGGTCTATTAAAAAAATGTGGGAATGTACCTTTCTTTGAATGCTCACCAGTAAGACCAAATGCTTTGGAGAGAGCACGTAAAGGCATAGGCATATAGTTCAAGCTATTTACTAATTTACAATCCCCGACCTGCATGATCATGATTTTGGAACCATTAAATATTATTTTCGGACGGATTCTGGTACCTTTAACCTCTACTAGGTATCTAAGAATAAATTATAGATCAAACCCTTTTGCATCCTGTGCAATGCAATTTGTTCGACTGAACTATTTCCCCTCGTGTGTTATATGCTCTATAAAATCCTGTATAAATTCATCCCCTTTGAATACTAACTGTCGGACACCATAATATTTACAAGAATCATTAATATCTTCGTTCATTAAACAGTCGGAAAAGACTTTCTGAGCTACACAGAGATTCAGCTCATGTATATTTACTGAATTATCCCTTTTTACATGAGTGAAACCCGAAATATCTCTTTTTACCAACTAACACGATTCTCTCACACAGAAGGTAATTTTGAAAAATATTTATTTCAAATATTCCGCAGCCGTATTCAGGGATCGTCACACCCGATTTACGAACTAGATCAGTGCTAGTTCACGCTGTAATTTTCCCTTAGGTACCCTCATACTTTCCCATTTTTCATGTAACGATCCGCTGCGAATTGTGCCCCGCTCTTTGTATACACATGCAGTCACAATAGAACGCAGAAAACGCGTGCTGGGCGAAAGGACAAACCACCAAAACCTTTAGTAGAAAAATCGAAGTTAACTTTTATACGAACATAATCATCAGAGCTGTCGATAAAATTCATCAAGTATTTAAATATACCTGATCTTCAATTAATTGTCTCTGTTGCAGCTGATGATCCAATAAATGCTGCTATTGCATCTGCTGATGCAATCGCAGTTGTGAGTGGTAAATCTCTCCCATGGCTGCACTCCCCTCATCCATCTCTATTTCGTTCTCCTCGCAAGCTTCAACGTCAATCTCTTCTCCATCCTCGTCCTCACAAGTCTCAACATCAATATCTTCCCCATACTCGTCCTCGTCATCTTCACTCACCTCTTCCTCTGTTTCTTCTTATATTTCTTTTTCTGCAAAAAATTCTGAAAAATAATGTTTAAAGCTGTACGAACATCGTTTTAGAATCCAGGAAAAATGTATCAGTCATAATTACCTTTTTCACTGTCCTCCGCATTCATTTTAATTTCAACATGATCAGGTTATTTTGCGCCTACACACTGTTTTCCTCCCCGTCATCTTCTGTGCAGAAAAAATTATCCTATTAAAATTGTGATTCTTGGAAAAAATGAAAAACAAAAACTGGGAAAAACTAAAGAAAAACCATGTTTTTTGATATTAAAAAGCAGTGACCCGTAAAATAAATATTTTTTAAGTGATCCATTGAAAATAAAATTACATTTTTAACATTTATTTTGGTCAATTGATATATTTTACATGAATGAAATACCCAAACATACTTATTCACTCATAAAACAATCACTACTGATTTAAAAATATTACCATGTAGTTAAATATTTCATTTTGATTCTAACTTTTGAATATTACTTGTATTTGTAAATGTCATATAATAAAAATCATGTTTAAACTTAAACAAAATAAAATACAATTGTGATAATGAGAAAAGTGGCATCACATAAAACATTTTTCTCAATAAAAAACAGAAAATATGCTTTAGACATTTAATTATATTAAAATTAGAGTTTAAAAATGAATGGGGTTGTTAGATGAATTTCAGATAATATGTTTTCTAAATACTGTATAAAATTTTGAAAACCTAAGTGCATTTAAAAATTGGGTTGAACACGTCATTTTTTGGACAAAAATGTTTTAAAAGAACTAAAGAACTTCCACAAAAGTGTCTTACCAAACGGATTTCCCCCTTCCCGCAAAAATGCTAAAAGTATTGTGAATGGTAAAATTGCGATATGTCACCTGGTGACGAAAATTCGAACTAGAAATAATAGGTTAGATTTCAAAGATGTAATTTAATTTGCACATAAAAGTTTTTTAACGATTTTTTGTGTGAAGTTAAAAGTATTTATTGACTACTGCGATTTATTGTGATATTTAATATATTATAAACTTAAGTGAACTTATTTTGAAGAAAAAATGACCTAAAAGTAGATATGATCTAAAAGTTAGGTTAGAATTCGTATTTCAATTCCTATCACCTATTATTTATATTATCTGCATAAACTGGATCAAATTTGTCACTACATACATTAATTAAAGTTTCTTTAAGCACAAAACAATCGTAAAAACACTTTTATACCAAAATTAAAATACATCTTACAAGTGTACCCATTCTTTCTAGTTCCACTTTTAAGCACCAGGCAACGAAATGACCGAATTTTTGTCTGCTGTAATTTAAATAGGTGAAAAACATATTTAAAAATATACAACCGCCCGTTCTCGTATTTTAAAAACTTTTAACAACTGAGGAATGAATACAAAATTTAAAAAAAGATTGTAGCCTCTCGAGCCATATGACTGCCATCCTCATCATCATCATTTTTCGCATTCTTATATGCGCTCTTATCATTATTATTATCATCATCCATCACATCGGCCTCACAGTCATCTCTGCCATTCAAATCAGGTGAATATTCCCCGTCAGTGGCTTGACTGTGCTCTTCAATTGCATCAGTGCTCGCCTCTGAATCGGCATTTGGTTCACTGGATTCTGATGATGAAGATATTAGGACTTGATCACTCCCGTCCATGGAATCGTCAGATAAAATCGAGTCGTATTCATCGATGCGATTATCTTTGTTAAAATTTTGGGCTGCACAACACAAAACAATTACGTATCCAAAATATTATTTTTATGAATAAATTCTTTCCTTTGATTTTTGCAAGAAAGAATTCCCGCATCTACCTGCGTTAATTTTGTTCTAAGATATCTTGGCGCTATGCGCAGATAGTCCCTATTCTCCATAAGCAACGCACACTTGGACACCTTACTAACACTGCATTTTTCAAATATATACTTTAATATTTGTAATAACTCGCGTTTCTCTAGCTTTTCCGACACAAGTTCCAGCACGGTGCGGAGCTCCTTTGAGTGTTACATCATAAAACAAATCTGAACGTCTACGCGACGATCACCAGTATTTATTGAAGAAGAAAATACATCCTACCTCATTAACCACCTTTATTCTTCTTGGAAATTCCAGACCCCTTTAACATGAGTAGAATTTCCAGTAAACTGCTGATTTTGACTTTACATTTCATTGGGTGATTCTGTATCTAGACATAGAAGCAGATTTACGTCCAAGTAACAAAAATTTTCGGTACCTTTTAAACTCAAACCTCGCTGTAGGAAAGCGAGATTGCTCCAATATTTTACTGAACTATGTAAACTCAGAAACCTTTTAAATATTGAATACGCTTAGTAATACACGTCACTGGTTTCGGAGGATACTGCAGACAGGATATAGAAAAAGAGTTACGATCAATGTTTCACTGGACAAAAGTAGATATTGACATTGTAAAACCTGACATCTAACACGTGTCTACACGGAAAAATGAAAAAGGTGATGGTGTTATCCGATTGACATGCACGATTCTTCGTAGGGCACAGACCACCTCCCACTCCGAATTCCCCCACTCTAAATTTTCCATAGTGTCTGTCATGGTGAATTTCCACCTACACCAAATTTCCCACAGTACCTGTCATGGCGGATTCCCCCAACTTCAAATTTGCCATAGTACCTGTCATGGCGGATTCCCCCAACTACAAATTTCCCATAGTACCTGTCATGACATATTTCCCCCACTCCAAATTTCCCAAAGTACCTACCATGGCGGATTGTCCCTACTCCAAATTTCCCATAGTATTCCTACTCTACTAACGTCATTTTTTGACTAGATGGAAAATAAATTTAAAAAATTTTTACATTATATTTTTCTGAAACAAGATTCTCTAACAATGATCCACTGGGAATCGTACCACAGAACTTCCGATTGCCAATCGGGTGCCTTCCCAATTACACTACCCAGAGAACACAAGAGTTTACGGCAAGCTTTTTTAAACCTTACGATGCAAGGTTCGAAAGCTTCCATTGCATGGCTTAAGCAACCTTCCCGCGAATAAGACAATGTCCGCCATGCGTCAATATTGTGAGGCAAGATTGAGGGAACATTGTCATAAGACTCTTCCCGCCAACTTGCCTGCAATATTGAGGGAATATTTGAGGAAGATTTACATGCAACGTTTCCTTAATCTTGCTTCGCAATATTTTCGCATGACGCACTTTTTCTTATTTGCGGGAAGCTTGCCTGAACCTTGCGATGCAAGCTTCCGAAACTTGCAGGCCAAGATTTAGGCACACTTGCTGCAAACTCTTGTGCTAACTGGGTATTAGAGAGATCCAAAAACAATCTTTTTTGAGAAATATAAGATATCACAAGCTAGGTGATAAGTGTAATTTCAAAGGAATTCTATATCATCAAAATAGTAGTTACTATCGATAAGAATAGATGTCACTCCACAAAATGCGGAAATTAAAATCAAAACTAACGATCAAGTTTTAAATTATATTTTACTGAAAAAAGATCCTCAAACAATCGATTCACTTGGAATCGAACTACAGAACTTCCGACTGCCGGTCAGGTGCTTTCCTAATTAAGCTATTCAAGAGATCAAAAAATTTTTTTTTAGAAATATCGGCTACCTCAAACTAGGTGATTCAAGTAATTCCATAGGAAATCTGTATTATGAAAAGAGTAGTTACTATCGTTCAGAACAGATGTCACTTCTCAATCTGAGGAAATAGAAATGGACACTATCGGTCAAGTAAATGCTTCAAATCGAACAAAAATCTTTTTTTCTGAATATACGCTATCTGAGACTAAGTGATGCGAGTAATTTCATAGGGATCTGTATTATCAAAAGAGTAGTTACTATCGATAAGTATAGATGTGACTCCACAATCTGTGGAAATAAATATTAAAACTGTCAAACAAGTTAACTCTGCAAATAACAGAAAATAATTAACTGCATTGTTTGGGAAGATGAAAATCAAATTTAAAAACTTTAAAATTATATTTTTCTGACAAGTGATCCTCTAACAATCGATCCACTCGGAATCGAACCACAGAACTTTAGATTGCCGGTCGGTTGATTTCCCAATTAAGGTATTTGTGTGGTCGAAATGAAAATCTTTTTTTCGGAAATATATGCTATCTCAAGCTAGGTGATTCGAGTTATTCCATAGGAAATGTGTATTATCAAAAGAGTAGTTACTATAGTTCAGTACAGAAGTCACTCCACAATCTGTGGAAATAGAAATTGACCCTATCGATCAAATAAACGCCCTTGCTGTCAAAAAACTTTATGTTTCGATTTTTTACGACGATCATTACCCAAAAATATATTAAGAACAATAAATAAATTTGTAAACGTACTTGGATAATTTAAAATTTAATCAATATTGAAAAAAATATATTTTTTTCAAATTTTTAAGGTTTTAAGAAATTAAAATTTTAAAAGCTCGCATTTCGGTAATGCTTTCAAACTTTTCTCTTTTTTAAATAGAAGTATGAGAATGTATAATAACTTTAATGTACACTTTGAAAAGAATTAAATTAGAGACAAAACTTGTAGATATAAACATTCCTTTCTGGGAATGAGAGTTACATAGTAAATTAATAAATGTCAGTTAATGTTTCTATAACAATAATAATCTTCATTAAAAATTGTAACTAAATTAATAATTGCTAAAAGTAATAACTGATTAAAAATAGACAATGTTAGATTTTTAAAAAAAACTTTGCGAAATTGATACTTTGCATCGGTTCAAGCTAAATAATATAATATAATCCATTTATTTTACTCTTTTTTATTTTAAGTTTTGACTTAAATACTTACTCTGATAAATTATTCAATAATTACTTGTAAAAAATGAATAATATACATTTTTTAATAAATTGATAAATAATTATTTGTATTTTTCATTTCTGCCCATTAATTTATGTTAATATTCAGTTCAATTAGAATAAATAATACTACCATAATTATTATATTTTATTCATGAAATACTGTGCTTTTTTATTTTGTTTTGTCACTCCATTTGTTGATAAAAACTAGAACTTTAAAGATACATTGTTTCAAAATTCAATTAGTTAGCAATGGTTATGCAAATTTTGGCACATTTGCTTTAGATTTTCAGTGTTTGTATATATTTTTAATATTTTAATTTATAATGTTAAATGACACGACTGAAAATCCCGAAAAACAACATTTCCGACACTGTAAAGTTTCTGAATAATAAAATTTCCGTTAAAAATGTTCGAATTATGAAATTTCTGAATTACAGAAATTAAAAAATTGTTGCTTTTCAAAAATAAATATTATTCATTCATTAAAAACACAATTATCAAATATCTTTATCAAAGAAGTTTTGTATGAATGTTTAAACTGTATGAAAGTTATATCTTGAATTTCAAATAACATTAATTGTATAAAAATTGTTTAAAGAAATTAGTTTAAAGACTATGCACATTTTAAAACAAAGTTACTCATTCAGAAATACATTCTTTTCAATAATTGTTATTTGAATTTTTAAAATTTTATTTTATACGGTTTTGAACATTAAAAAAATTTCTCTGATAAAAGTATTTGTTTATTCTATTTAAAAATATATATATTTAACAAAACAATTTTTATGATTCTTTAAATTCTGAAATTTTCCAGGTCGGCCATTTTAAAATTCGGTAATTTTCTGCCTGAAATTTTGTTTTTATGGAATTTTCAAATAGGTTTATATTATAAACTGTAGTGAATTTTATTATTTAGGAATTTTTTAATTTGGTATTTTTATATTTCGGCAATTTTATAATTTTTTAAGTTTTATTTTTCAAGATTTTTCGGTCATCCACTGATAAGTTGCCAAGTTCAAACTTTGAAACAAATTTTAATACACCAATCGCATCGGCTAAAAATGTGTTTCAGTGTTTTTTGTATATATATCCAGCTCCATTTGATGGAGTACAAATTTTTTCGGAAAATTCGAAAATATATTAATTTAACCCATTTATATACACTCGTGAATCATAAAAAATATTTTATAGATTGGATATGTTTAATACTTTTGGTTCAATTTTACTATACCTTACAGACAGTTACGCAATTTTTTGAAACATTTGCATTTATGTTTCATAGAACAAGATTTTTCTTTAGATTGAAATCTTTCACTTCAGAAAGAAATACATATCTTTCGCTGATAATAAAACATACAGATGACTCAAAATTTATTTTTCTTCGTTTCTATCACAGATGCTGTATATCTGATAGTGCATGCTTTTCACCGTATTTGAAAGCGCCATTCATTAAAACTACAGTAGATACTGTCAAATCGAAGGTATCTTTGTTTCGTGGAAATAATTTTCTCTAGAAGTTAAAAAGATATTTTGCTAATTCAAAAGTATGTTTAACACTTTGAATACAACATTTTTTCAAAATAAATGTGCATTTATTTTTCTTAACTTTATATGCTTGAGCTTCATATAATCGTCAATATTTTAATCTATAGTACTGTACTTTTATTGAAAAACTCGAACTATTTCACTCAAAGCCAAATTCATTGGATTATTGACATAAACGATTGTATTAATAATGCGGAATTCAAAAGCACCGGCACTTTTTATTAAAGAGTACTTTTTCTCAGTGTATGAAACTACTCGTACTGCCTAACAAAGAAAACGTCAAAAATTTTGAAAAAATGTCCGTGATTTTTTAACGTAAACTCTTTTTATCTCGATCCATTTTTTCCAGCGACGTCCAGTGGCTTCGATACATTGTTTATAGTGAGAACCGTCGAGCTCCTAAAAATAGCCATTAACTGCAGACTCCACCTCCTCATTGATGGAAAATCTTTTTCCACCGAAACATTTGCACACGTTTGGAAGAAGAAAATAATCCTAGGGGGCTAAATTGGGCGAATAAGGTGCATGAGGAAGCAATTCTAACTTCAGCTCATGGATTTTAGCCATGGCGATCGCGCATGTATGAACTGGTCCATTGTCTTGATGAAAAAGAACTTTCTTTCGACATATATGGCCATTTTTCCTTAATTTCGTCACTCAAACGCTGCAATAAGTTTGCATAACACTCTCCGTTGATTTTTTTCCTTTTTGAAGATAATCAATAAAAATTATCCCACGTGTGTCCCAAAAAACTGACGCCATGACCTTGCCAGCAAATGGAACTGTCTTCGCCTTCTTCCCGTTAAGGAGCGTTGACTGGAGACAAATTAATATTTTCAGATTTCATCGTAAAAGTGTAGAGTATTTTATTATTTTGAATGCGCGATTTTTCCATCTGCCTAAAATGTCAAAAGAATAGGATATCTCCGAAACTAACTTATTTCAATTACCATAGCGGTCGCCGCATAGGTTCCTATTCCCCAAAAGAGAACGTGTTTTCAATAAATTTAATTCCTGGTAATTGTACCGACAGATACACCTCACAGAGATGTCTTCTATTCCCCAAAAGTTTTCGTACTTTGAGATTATTTAATTCTTTCTTATAAGTTTAAAAAATATGTGTAAGAAATTGTTTTAATTCCTTCATGTGGAATATAAGTTTGCAAAAATTAATCTTAATCAATACAAGTCCGCCTCTCTAGAGTTAAAATTATTTTAATTCATACATTTATAAGTCATAAAAGGATTTAATAATGAAAAATAGGTTAAATAAATGCTTTCGTTAAATTTTACTAAGTCGATTGAGAGGAATAGGATTTGCACTTTTTCTGTTTCCGTCATGCCTACAATGTTTGCTAGCTCGCACACTTTCTTTCGACGGTCATCCAATACCATTTTGTGCATTTTCTTCACTATTTCTGGCGTTGTCATTTCATTTGGTTGACCACTGCTATGTTCGTCTTTGCTGCTGGCACGGCCTCGTTTAAACTCGACCACCCAATATTTAACGTTTGAGAACGAAGGAGCAGACTTTCCCAGAGTATAATCTAACTCATCTTTGATATTGGTTGGATTGAAACCGTTTAAATGAAAGTGCTGTATCATGTAGCGATCATTAATTTTGTCCATTTTGACGAATTCACTGAGAACGTTCGCTATTGATCAGGGACTGAGAGCGAAATGTGTGAAGAGCGGAAAATAAGCTCCTCGCCAGCTCTTCTCCTGTTTATATTTTCTCAGCGTTAAAAGCGAGGATGCTTTATGCGAGCTTCACGAGGGTCGCGAGCTTCGCGAGGGCTGAGACTGAGTGATCAAGAGTCCACCGGGAAACTCGATGTCACGTGAAAGCGGCGAAGCTCGCCGATCAAGACCGCAGGCAGAAATTATTACGAGTTTATCGCTAGCGAGCGCCTAATCGTATCATAGATACGTTATTCGATATCTGAACCGTTCCCCATATCCATAGGCTGAATTATAACGAGGAGGAGAAGAGTTTCTTTGTTCGAGGCGCTCATATAGCAGAATATAAATTTCATTAGATGCCACTGCGTCACACTCTATATAGCTGAATACATAAAATTATTTGTGGGTTTTGCTTGAACTTTACTCTTAAATTTTTATTTTACATATGATCTGTAATTAATCTATTTATATATTTTGTTGAAAATTCATATACTTTTTTCAAAAATTCATCTCTAGTAGCAAACTCTTTATTTTCTTTTTAAATTATATTTGTAAGTGATTCATAAATTTAGCCAGTTCAAATTTCATCTCTTCGGTTCGAAATTTAATTACTTTTCATTTAAGACTGAACAGAAATATAATTTTTCATGAATAATTCTATGCTGAATGAGCATGAAAATTACAAATTAATTAATTAATTACAAAACCAGGCTTGAAAACTACCTCCCATTTCGACTGATTGGAGACAAGAAATAATAATTAAAGAAAAGATAGATGAAAAATTCAATAAAATTCTTTCAATTTTATAGTTTTTTTGTTTAAAATTAAACTATTTAGTTAAAAATCAATTTTGTTACTGGAAACTTAACTATGTCAGTTCAACATACACATATTTCATAAAAAAGTAACTATTTTCATTAGAATTTTTTTTTAGTTTGAAAGTCAATTATTCGGTTTAAAATTCAATTATTTGGCTTAATGTTCGACTTTTTGTTTCATAATTGAACTATTTGGCTACAAATTAATATATTTTGTTAAAAAGTAATTAGTTTGTTAACAATTCTTTTTTTCAAAATAAACATGTTATTAATTCAGCTGATAATTCTTCTTTTTTGTCCAAAAATTTAGTAATTATCGGAAAATGAACCTTCTTATGGAAAATATGTGAATATTTTTTAGGAAATTGTTTCTTTAGTACACAATTAACGCCTGGGGTTAAAAGATTAACTACTTTATAAAGATACTGGTTTTTGGGTTAAAAATTAATTGCTTCAACGAAAAGTGATTTTTTTAAACTGAAACTTACATTATTACAGTTATAGCTTCACCTCCTTAGTCACAAAATTTTCTGTTTTTTTTTTAAACTTTTTTTGCGGTTTAATATTTTTTAAATTAATCATTACTGATCAATAGTTTGCAGAGAGAGAGAGAGAGCGTTCCTTCATGAGTAAATTTCTCCAATTTTAACACAATTTCCGTCAATTAAAAACTTTAAATTTTTCCTATTAGGTGCCGCAATGATTACATTTGCTAAAAGATATTACTTTTTTACTCATTAAAAGCAATCGAATAATTTCTTTCAAGAATTGCAAAATGCCAACGGTGTAATGTACAACATTTGTGATTCGTTATTATATTGGGTGTTGAAAAGGACGGTGTTCCGGAAGTAATAAGGAAATGAAACTTTTTTTAGTATCTTCGGGCATCAAATGGAAAAATTATGAATCATAATATTTTTGGTCTGGAATTTAGGGAATTTTTTGAACAATTTTTACATTTTTTATTATCTTAGATTCCGGAAGAGATAAGGTAATGAAACTTTTTTTAGTATCTTTGGATCTTAACTGGAACACTAAATGTTATAATCAACACTAAAAATTTGGGTCTAGAAGTTTTGTCATTTTGTATGATTTTTTAAAAAAATTTGGGGTAGGATTGGAGTGTGTTCCGTAGGTTATAGGGGGGGGGGGTGAAAGTTTTGCGGATACCTTCAGTTATCAAATAGATCCATTTAGAACTTTTAAATTTTAGGTCTCGCGCAAAACAAATTTGGTGTAAATTCGTTTTTTTAGCGTTGCAAACTTCAGTGAGGTCTGAAATAGAGAGTATGTTTTATTACTTATACTTCGGTAGCCACTAACACTTTTGTATGCACTAATAGTTCCCCGAGATTACTCTTTTTTAAAAGGTCAAAAAAAGGACAATGTTTACGAATCTCTTGAGTAGGTTTTCGAAATATGGGTCAATGGGTCAATTTTCGTTACAATATTTTTTTTAACAATTTCATTATTTATAGACAAAAATCGAAATCTAA
>NC_046660.1:145543815-145551378 GCF_010883055.1 Belonocnema kinseyi
GCATATAATCTATAGGTTAATTGAACACATTGGTCATCTTAATGGCTGAATGCACGCTTAATTAACAAAAAAATATTTAATTAAAGATTTCACCAAATTGCCATTAAATATTTATATATAAATCAATACTTCTTTGTAATGCTTAAACACAGAAAAGTATTTTCTCTTAACTCAAAATTGAGAATCACAAGAAATTATAAGAATAAAATATTTTCTATCCCTAACAACAAATATTATGTATGAAATAAAAAATTTGAAAAATATATCGCAATATATATTTAATAATTATAATTAAATTCACAGATTTTCATTAAATTTTGATTACAGTATTATGATTAATTTATTTGCTACATGATATTGTGGAGAAAATAATTTTTTTCCAATGAACAGTACCACTTTTCCAATGGTTTGGTCATTTTTGTTACTAAACAATAATAATTAAGAGTTTCTTAAACATTTTTTTAGAGGAATATTACTATAAACGTGTCTGTTACCAATCGACACAATTAATATTGGTTCCCTCCATAATTTCCAGATGAAATCCTGTAATGATAAGGGTAGTTAGAAGAAAACACTCCAATTAGCGGAAAACGCTAGTTAACGTTATTTATTTTTAAAAACCCTTTCGTAAGATGTTAATTATAAAAGAAACATCAGATAACTTCACACTCACGATTATTCTGACAATTGTTATTAATCGTTTTATTAGGTCATAATAAATAAAAACTTTCCGGCGTTCCAAGAACGATCCGGCGCGGGGCGCATTAGGACGCTTACTGGCGGAAATTAGACGCTAATCGCCACAAACACACACATAGCTATATTCTCGAAACAAACACTCAACCGAATTGAACAGAATACTGACAATATTAACATAACGCCCGCCTTGTGGTGTTGAAACAGCACGAAAGAAGTTTAAAAAAATTATATTATTAAAATTTTTAAATTATTCAGGAATTGAAAAAGTAGTATCAACAAAAAAAGAATAAAAAAACAAACAACTCTTGCCGCCTGCCGTGAAAAACAATCACAAAATCAACAATTTGAATATTAGTCAAACGAATTGGTCACCTGCCATAACAAATACTATACTATATGAAAATAACATGCTAATAAAACGGAGCTTTATAAAGAACGTATACCATATAAAAACAGAGAAAGTATTTTAAAATAATATACAATATTAACAATTTTTTAAAAATATGTATGATTATTATACTGCATAGCTTTAAGAGTTCTCGAAACCAATTATTTTATAAGACGAATTTCGCTTCAATTGGCACCTTTAACTTACAATCAGTTCAAGCGTCAGATAATTCAGCAGGCTTGACCGAAGATATAGGCAACAAGCAAATTTTTGAGATTGAATGGTCGAACTCTGAGGCAGCAGTTTTAACTCTAACCGTACGGACACAATTATCCTTTCCCTTATAACATATAATGATGCGACCCAATGTCCACTTCGAAGGCGGGAGAGCATCATGTTTCATTAATACCATATCGTCGACTTCAATGTTGGGCCGCTCCCGATTCCATTTATAGCGCTGTTGTAAAGAATGCAATTATTCTACATTCCACCTTCGCCAAAACATTTCCGCGATGCGTTGCACGATCTGCCACCTGGTTAAGCGATTTGCTGGAACGAGTTCCACCGAAGGTTCAGGAGCACCAGTCATAGGGGCACCGATCAAGAAATGACCTGGTGCCAGATACGAAAAATCATCAGGATCATCCGAAAGAGGGCCTATTGGACGCGAGTTGAGGCATGAACCTTCACCTTTAGCTAATCGCTTGATGATTCGATTCGCAAGATAGGGTGTACACGGTGTTCCGTAAGTTACGGTAGTCAATCGCCAGACATCCAGCTTACCTTCCGGAGAATACCAAAATATGCGCTGATAGTTACGATCACGTGAATCAACCATAATTTGCCGAAACATTTTTTCTATGTCGGCTACATAAACAAAGCGGTTTTTGCGCCAACGCAGTATAATAGAAACTAAATCAGTTAACAATTTCGGTCTCGTATGTAAATGAGAATTCAAGGAAGTACCGTTGGAATTGAGGCTATATGCGTTGAAAACTACTAGCAGGTGAGTAGTAGAAATACCCTCATTAATTACAGGATGATAAGGAAGATACAAATTTTTATTAGAATCCATATCCGACAAGTCTGAGACTTTTTCCATGTGACTTAGATCCTAATATTCAGATAGAAATTCCGAATATTCCTCGAAAAGTTCAGGTTTAGCTATTAATTGAAACTGTATCTTTTGTAAGATTAATTTAGCACGATTTACGGAATGACCTATATCAATAGGTGGGCCATTCTTGAAAGGCAATCGAATCATGTACCGACTTGAAGGAAATCGTCGATGGGAGGATAAAAAAGGTTCTTCACAGTGAACTTTATATTCAGTTAAAGAAGATTCGGGAGGAGGTTTTTCCATCTCCTAAAAACGTGCCAATGTCCTCATGCAGCACCTCTGTAGTAATATTAGAATGGGCTGTAATAGTCCCATGAGAGGATAACTGCTGGATTGGACCAGATAGAATCTAGCCAAAAATAGTATTCTGAGCGGTCAAGGAGCCTAATGTTCCTTGTATTAATCCAGGCAATAAACAAAATCCGAATTTATCAGCCCCTAAAATCATATCAATCCGCGTTTTGCTAAAAGGATCAGGATCAGCCAACGATAATTGTTCTTATTCATTTGAATGTAACTTGTTTGGTGGTATAGGCGGTGTACATGACGAGATATCTAGTAAAACTAAAGTATGTTAAGCGACGGGGCTTTGCTCACGGTTTGTTGGACATAACCAGACTTTGGCTAATTTTTTAGTAGTACCACTCAACTCACCACCTACTCCATACACCAGTGTATTTACCTTTTGATACGCAGGACGCAAAGATTTAAACACACTATCGGACACAAAACTACACTCTGAGCCCTAATCTAATAAAACTCGAAAGACTTTAAACCTACCACAATCAGCTACAATTCTAATACAGGCTGTAGAGAGTAAAGTGGAACGCGTCATGTTAGCATAGTTATTAAGAAAACAAGATACTTTATTATCAAGAGCAACATGATGCGTCTCCCGGATCGTTAACGGAGTATCTTGAGTCGAACCATTCCCACTATTTGATCGCGAAGCAACAGCCCCTTGAGAGGTTGTAGCATCACTCGTAGAAGTAGATGGTTCAGAGGGTACTGAATTACCTGAAAACTCTCTAAAGTCATAGTGCAATAACGTATTATGCTTACGATGACACTTTGCGCAGGTCACTTTGCTTGAGCATGTATATGGTCTATGACCAGGTGTGAGACAATTAATACGAGCATGATTGTGAAAAACAAGCTCCTTTCTTTTATCTACTGGTAAAGCTCTAAATTGACTACATTTAAAAAGAGTATGGTTCTCCTTACAAAGAAGACATTTAGAAGTAGTAGAGACAGCATGGCTCTTAACTGAAGGCCCTTTTTTTTCTTTATTTTCATCCACCAATCCTAGTTTTGATACTTAAATGGCATTTAAATTTCTGATTCTAGTTGCTAAAAATTCATCTAAAGTTTCATATGATGGATAATCAGTAGTAGAGCCTAGCTGAGTCTCCCACTCTTTTAAAGAAGCTAAATTAAGGCGTCTAACTGTCCAAAAAACGAGAATATCGTTCCAGTGTTCAACTGGACGTTTAAAATTTTAAGCGCTGCTTGAGCCTCATTTGTGGTATCGCGAAGCAATTTCAAATCGGCTACCGAATTATTATTTACATTCGAAACACTAGCTATTGTTTGTAAATGCGCACCTACCAATGCTCTCTTATTATTATAATGCTTTTTAATCGCGTCCCAAGTAGACTGAAAGTTAGCTTCCGTGACCTTGACATATTTGATTAAATGTCAAGCCTCGCCGATCAATGAAGTTTTTAAATACTGAAAACGGACAATACTCGACAAAGTTTCATTATGAACAATTAACGCTTCAAATAGATCACGAAAATTCTCCCAATCGGAAAAATCACCCGAAAAAGTAGGTATATTAATTTTAGGTAATTTAGGAGTTTTATAATCATGTCGAATTGTACCTTCTCTCATAGAAAATTCATTGTGCTCTCGCTGAACTGATAAGAAACTATCGATCTGAGAATTAATATAATCGAAAGCACAGAGAATGGCTTCTTCTATTTTCAGAAATTGATTTTTAGTAAAATACTCGACGAACAATTTATCCTCTGCTAAAGCTAGAGTTTATATTTCCAAATTTAACGCCTAACACTTATCCCATTTTTGTTTGAGAAGATACAAACGACCACGAGCTGTCGTTAGATTGCGCTTATCTTTTGAGATCTTTTTAAAATTTGATTCTGTGCGTAATATAGCCTCATGTAGGCTCATTAGCTCGATGCCTAACGCCTCCATCTTCACTTAAGCAATAATATAAAAATAATAATAATATAATATAAAAACAACGGACATGCGTACAAAAACCAACAAGTAGTAAATATTTCCCCCCTTTTTACATAACGGTTTAAAAATACGAGGAAATTGACAAATACATGTTAAAATTTTTGAAATAAATTCGAGTAAGCGTATAAGAACTGGTGAAGTTTTGTCAAATAAGTTCACAATTTTTACTCACGTTGTGCGAAAAATTTCTTTATCTGAAAAATTAAGAATCTACTTATCAACAGACAGAAGCGAAAGAAATTTCGCTAAAGTTGAAGCTGATGTTGACAGTTGAAAAAAGAATATGTGTCAGCAACTCGTAAATGATATCTCAAGGAAAAAGTGAGCGAGAGAGCTCACACAGATAGATTAAACACAAGCACAATGATGCAAGGATTACTTGCATGCACACTGTCTTTTCCTCAAATTAAACTTTTCGACTGGAAAATGTATTCAATAGTTCACTGCACTTCAAATTTGACGCAACTTGTGAAATTGTAAGCATTCCCGTTTGATAGTAAATTATAAAAGCCCCGCGTTATTTAGTGAATACGAATTTTAACCGCTATGACGCCATAATGATTCCCGCAAATTCACGATTTTCGCGAACTTTCTGGAACATTTTTTTGATCCTTAAGCATCACAAGATCCCGGACAAGCCCCCAAATGTTAGCAATCGACACGGTTATTATTGGTTCCCTCCATAATTTCCAGATGAAATCCTGTGATGACAAGGGTAGTGAGAAGAAAAAACTCCAATTAGCGGAAAACACTAGTTAACGTTATTTATTTTTAAAAACCCTTTAATAAAATGTTAATTATAAAAGAAAACTTAGACAACTTCACACTCACGATTATTCTGACAATTGTTCTTAATCGGTTTATTAGGTCACAATAAATAGAAACTCTCCGGCATTCCAAGAACGATCTGGCGCCGGGCGCATTAGAACGCTTACTGGCCAAAATTAGGAGCTAATCGCCACACACGCGCATAACTATATTCTCACAAACAAACACTCAATCGAATTGAACAGAATACTGACACTCTTAACAGTGTCCATCACCTGATTTAGGAGAACACACCATTTTTTTGGTTAGAATTCTTAACTGTTTTAATTTTTTCATCATATTTATTAGAGAATAATAACAGCCAAATCTATGACAATAATTGACTGCTTTTTGAAATATGATTCAGTGAAACGTCACTGATTGTCAGTGAAATTTCACTGATTCAAATACTTAGAAATGGGTGACTGACAATCAGTGATAGGCTACTCATTGATTCCGTGAAATAACAAGGTGAAAAGGTGAAAAGTTCCGCTACTTTTAAATGACAAACAGCCTAACATATTACTTTAATTTCAAGATTAAACTGTCATCTATAAACCAGTTAAGTATTTTCTATATCAGTTAGATTATATTTATCCCGCAGTTAATTCAGCAGACTTACTGCCCAAAAATTAAAAAATTAATTTCATTAAGGAACTCATCTTGTTACTTTAGTAAAAGACCAACAACAACGCTTAACTTGAAAATGTAGAGGTTATACTTCACATGATTTACTCTGGTGTTTGCTACTATAAACTTATTTCCTGATAATTATTAGATTGAATCTTGAACTCAATATTTTTATTTTTCAGTATAATTGGATTAATTATGATGCTGGTCGACTTTTTTTTTATATCTTCGCTTAATAAAGAAATGAAAAGATATTTTAATTGAAATCATCAAGTTTGACATTGTATTCATTCAAGTAATAAATAACACAGAATCAAATTCAAATAAGTAGCCTAAAGTTCTTTTAAAGCGTATTACGTAGAATACTTCCAAAAAACAGAACCAACTTAGTAACAACCCTGGCGGGCCGAAGGAACCGAAAGGAGCCTCTACAAAGTACCCGTAAGGACCCCATTGGGTCCCCATTCGGTAACTTTTTAAAAAACTCAAAAAAACAGCAAGATCAACTTTTAAACTGTTGAAATTCAGATTCTACGTCAAATTTTCTATTAGAAACTCGCGGAGTAATCACAATACTTTTTTTGCAGCGTTCAAAATTTAAAAAAATGTTATTAACTTCTGCTGAAGGTGACTTCAAACGCATCCATAATAGCTCAAGTAGTATGTTGCGCGCGAAGTTTAAAAATGAAATTCTGTCTTGCTTGTATCGCAGCGTTGTTGTCTGAGATTTCCACTGCGTGGCGCTAGCATCCAGACAAAATTCTTAAAGTTACCGACGGAACGCTTATTAACTGCTACTAAAAGAAGATGCACTTGAAGGCGCCTTCAGCCCATGCAAATGACAGGTATTTTATTTTTTTAAGTTTTTAACGCTGAAAGAAAAGGTATTGCGATTACTCCGTGAGTTTCTAATGCAAATTTTAACGTAGAATCCGAATTTAAACAGTTTAAATGTTGATCTTGCTGTTTTCTTGAGTTTTTAAAAAAGGAACCGAATGGGGACCCAATGGGGTCTTTACAGGTACATTTTAGAGGCTCCTTTCGGTTCCTTTGGTCTGCCAAGGAAAAAGGGATCAATTTTGTTGTGGCGCATTTTGCTCTAATGATCATTTGACTCTCAAGATTATAACACAGCCACACAAAAAAAGTGTGCGCATCTGGTTACAAGACACACGTATTCCTATGCATTTTGAGGGGCTGAATTCAAATTCGGTATCAAAAATCACCCATCACGTCATGGTTGAGCCATAACCTCAACAAATGACAAAAAATCAGGGACTGAGGCAAATAAATTTCAAAATAATGCCAGTGATGCAAATTTTCACATCAAAAACATGTCAAAAACTGTGAAGGATCAACCCTTGCCTGATATCAACTTATTTAACATAACTTTACCCAACAGAGCCTGACCTCACCTAACCTGAATTAACAGAAATTTATTGAACTACACGTAAAGCTCTAGAAGCATATTTTCCCAGTAGCAAATATGTGCTACATCGAATGGGTCAACTCGAGCCTAACCTAGAAATAAATCTAACCTAGTCTAACTTAACCTAACCTCACGAAACCATGCCATTTTTAATAATGGCAACAGTAATGTAAAATTTCTAAGAACAATTTCAATTTAGAGCAGTTTTTACCACGTTTCACATTT